>NC_132898.1:605611-673696 GCF_030463535.1 Salminus brasiliensis
CCTCAGCTCCCACCTTCTGATCCACCCCCTGGACCTCTCTTCATAAAGCTTCTCAGAGCATGAGGGCTGACCTGCACTCCTCATAGGGTTATTCAGACAACACAGTGGTTCTGCGTCTTTAGAACAGGGTTCTGCTATATAAACTGACTGGACTAAACTTGTCTGGACCAGGTTCTACACTCCATGAGAACTCACAGAACCCTTTTTGCTGAGGGTGTGGATGAGAACCCCTACACTGAAGAGCTTTAATGAACTGTGGGCCCTGACCTGACGGCAGCAACTGGACGAAGTGCTGATGAGCTGAGTGGTAGATTTGGGTTGGAGGTAGAGCTGGGCGATATATATTTAAAAAATTATATCATTATTTCTCAATATTTCGTAATGTTGACAAAATACACCAACGGCATGAAATTTAAAAAATGATATCCAAATACTCTCCTATACTGAGTCCCAAGTGATTTTTGCTCAAAATATGCTGCACGCTGTTCAGTTAAATAAGACTGATTACACTCTTTGTAATGAAACGTGCAGTTAATCGATATCCACAACTCGTCAAAGCATACTGTATACCATACAACACAATTGATTGATTTAAAAAAAGTCATATTGCCCAGCTGTAGTTGGAGGTGAGACCTGCAGGGAGGTTGATCTCCAGGAGAAGGAGGAGGGTTGGTGACCACTGCTTTAAACTTTTAAGCTGCTGCTCTAGAACGTGTAGAACTTTAGAACCTGTAGATGTCCTGTGTTGGGTTATAGAGCAGTCTGTGATCCATGGTATTCACTATTCACCCTCAGAGTGAGTCAGATCTGACACCAGCAGTGAGGCTCAGCTCGCCTCAGTTCTGAATAAAGGGAAACTCCACCACATTTTTCAGAATTTCTGCCATTGTTGAGTCTGAATGACTTTGTTTACTGAACCATGTAATTCGTCAGAAATTGTGAAACTATGATGGAGTTGCACTGCAAAATAAGCTGCATCCTTTCACATCCAGCACAGCTAATCAGAAAAGAGAGGGTTCTTCAGGGGTTCTTGGTAAAGCCGGTGGATGTATGTAGAACCGTGACGACTCCAAGAACTATTTCAACACCTAAATGGTTCTTCACCCGGTTACCTTCTCTACCCTCTAAGCAAAGCTGGTTCTATATACTACTGCAAAAGTGTTTGTTTTTTGACTCCTAACAGTAGTAGAACCCTCTTCTTTACTATGTAGAACTTTATTTTATCCAACATAAATATGAAGAACCATTTGTATGCATGAATGTTTGTTTTGCCTGTTTAATGGATTCTTCATATACATATATATATTTTTGTCTTTAAAGAACCTTTTAACCTGGTTCTGTATAGAAACGGTAGGGGTTCTACTAGTGTTATTGCTCTTTTTTTATTATCTATAAGCACTGACTTTACTAAAGAACCCTTGAAGAACCTCATTTTAAAAACGTTGTATGGTGTAAGAGCTCTTGTATTTGGTTCTTTGTAGCACCAAAAAGGGTTCCGCTATCCTTATGAGTCTGTGAACCCTTTCTGTGTATAATGTGGAGTTGTTATTAATCAAAGCTGCAGTCTGCCTGTGAAACGTGGTGGCGGGTGATCCCTCAGTGCCCTCAGTGGTGTTTGGAACCGTTTTCAGGCCTTAAAGACACATTGTCTCTCCCCTTATCGGAACAGTCTGGCTTCATGTCTGATCTCTGACCCCAGATGTGGGTCTCCATCTGCCAAGACGTTTGGTATCTGCAGATTTTGGGGGCGTGTTTACAGAGATGAGAGTGGTGACAGTCCAGTGGAGCCTAGCCTAGCCTCTCCTGTTGTGATCTAAAGAAGCTCACGTCAGAGACCTAACATGTCTTGGCTGATGGACTGTAGCTGGGGTCAGGGAATTGGGTTCAATTTTTCAGTGAACTGCTCCTTTAAGCCGGACTGCGCGAGCCCTCGTGGGTTTAGCTCTGATTCTGTTCCTGTACAAATCTCAGAAGTCTGTTTTCTGAGAAATGTAATGCACATCTGTTTTGTTGAGGTTTCTGTTGTTGTTGTCGTTGTTGTTCTCTCTCCTCTCCTCAGTCTGGATGCTGACCTCGACTCATAAGTGTATATTACTTTGCTCTGACCGGTTCTCTGCATTCCATGTGGTTTAAAGTGGAAGTGAAGCTGACCTCTCCTCTGGGCATCTGTGCAATATGCCTCTCCTCTCCTCTCCTTCTCCCTCTTCCTTTTGTCAGAAGCTGATGTGAAGCACTCTAACCACAACTATGTTTTGTCATGCTGGCGGGGCTCGGGGTGTTACGGATTTGAGTTTCTTTTCGGGGTGGGATGGGTGGGGATGTGGGGTGTAAATGAACAAAATAAATAAATAAACATGGATATGTAATACTCTAACCGGCCTGCGCTGCTGTGTCCATCTCTGTCCATCTGTGTCCATCTCCCTCTTCTAAACCGCTCTCTTTATGATCGCTGTGAGAATCTCAGGGCTGTTCCTGCAGTGAAAGTAGAAGCACCCTTCACACTCAAGACTGTTCCTGGACTGTAAAAGCAAACACGGCCAAATGTTTGTGGACTTGTTACATTACGTTGCACCCATTACTGACACAGATGTGCAAAATGCAAGCTTGTCTAGTCCCTGTAGAGAAATAGTACTGCCAATAGAATAGGACTCTCTGGAGCAGATCAGCATCATGACCCTATTGGCTCCATGCTGCCTAATAATGCCAGGCGTGGGTCATGAGGGGTATAAAGCCCCCCAGCATTGAGGAGCTGTGGAGCAGTGGAGGAGCTGTGTTCTCTGGAATGATGGTGGAGGAGCTCCATCCAGTACTTTTGGATGGGACGAGTTGGGGATGATGAGGTGGGGTGGTGATCATCATCCAACATCCTGACCTCACTAACAGAGCTCTTGTTGCTAAATGCAATCAAATCCTCACAGAGTGTGTATAAGTCCCAGAATGCACTCTCTTATTATTTGACTGCCTGCTTGGTGGTGTAATACACCATCGTTCAGAAGCAGATCAGCTTCAACTCACAGTGAGAGCTATCCAGGCTAAAGTACAGCTACCAAACATGGTGGAGGTAGTTTCACACACTGCTACTGTAACTGTAAGACTCCACCCCCCTCTGTACTGTAGAAGTGATGGTGGGTAAGTCAGGAGTGTACTGTAGATGTGATGGTGGGTAAGTCAGGAGTGTACTGTAGATGTGATGGTGGGTCAGGAGTGTACTGTAGATGTGATGGTGATCAGGAGTGTACTGTAGATGTGATGGTGGGTCAGGAGTGTACTGTAGATGTGATGGTGGGTCAGTCAGGAGTGTACTGTAGATGTGATGGAGGGTCAGGAGTGTACTGTAGATGTGATGGTGGGTCAGTCAGGAGTGTACTGTAGAAGTGATGGTGGGTCAGTCAGGAGTGTACTGTAGATGTGATGGTGGGTCAGTCAGGAGTGTACTGTAGATGTGATGGTGGGTCAGGAGTGTACTGTAGATGTGATGGTGGGTCAGTCAGGAGTGTACTGTAGATGTGATGGTGGGTCAGGAGTGTACTGTAGATGTGATGGTGGGTCAGTCAGGAGTGTACTGTAGAAGTGATGGTGGGTCAGGAGTGTACTGTAGATGTGATGGTGGGTCAGGAGTGTACTGTAGATGTGATGGTGGGTCAGTCAGGAGTGTACTGTAGATGTGATGGTGGGTCAGGAGTGTACTGTAGATGTGATGGTGGGTCAGTCAGGAGTGTACTGTAGATGTGATGGTGGGTCAGTCAGGAGTGTACTGTAGAAGTGATGGTGGGTCAGTCAGGAGTGTACTGTAGATGTGATGGTGGGTCAGTCAGGAGTGTACTGTAGATGTGATGGAGGGTCAGGAGTGTACTGTAGATGTGATGGTGGGTCAGTCAGGAGTGTACTGTAGAAGTGATGGTGGGTCAGTCAGGAGTGTACTGTAGATGTGATGGTGGGTCAGGAGTGTACTGTAGATGTGATGGTGGGTCAGTCAGGAGTGTACTGTAGATGTGATGGTGGGTCAGGAGTGTACTGTAGATGTGATGGTGGGTCAGTCAGGAGTGTACTGTAGATGTGATGGTGGGTCAGGAGTGTACTGTAGATGTGATGGTGGGTCAGTCAGGAGTGTACTGTAGAAGTGATGGTGGGTCAGTCAGGAGTGTACTGTAGATGTGATGGTGGGTCAGTCAGGAGTGTACTGTAGATGTGATGGAGGGTCAGGAGTGTACTGTAAATGTGATGGTGGGTCAGGAGTGTACTGTAGATGTGATGGTGGGTCAGTCAGGAGTGTACTGTAGATGTGATGGTGGGTCAGTCAGGAGTGTACTGTAGATGTGATGGTGGGTCAGGAGTGTACTGTAGATGTGATGGTGGGTCAGTCAGGAGTGTACTGTAGATGTGATGGTGGGTCAGTCAGGAACGTACTGCAGATGTGATGGTGGGTTAGGGGTGGGTGTACTGTGGATGTGATGATGGGTCAGTCAGGAGCGTACTGTAGCAGCCTCTTTTCACTGGTCAAAAGTATTTGGACGCAGATATTCTAATGTGTTTAGGTGTACAGTGTAGAACTGGACTGAATGAATAGAGTTTGTATAGACTGTTTAGAAACTATTACAGCTTGCCCATATATATATTTATATATTTAACATATATGCTCAAAATACCTTCAGTGGAGTGACACTAGCAGCAGCCAATCCGCGCGGGGCACATCCGAGGCCCCGCCCACCCAGCGCCTATATCCCCTTTAACCAGCATCCATCCTTAAAGAGGGAGAAGAGGAAAGACGAGGAGGAAGAGACATTTTGCAGATTATGGAGCAACATCGAGGCATTTTAGACTCGGCATGCTGATCCTGGACTGACCGAACCGGACAGGTGATTCTTAAACACCTTTATTCTGAGTAATAAGCCCAGTCAGGCCTGCTTTTCCAGCCGAACCCCGCTCGGATCTGTTGTTTTCAGTCGATGCTGTTCTGTGTGAGTCACTGGCAGACTGGCTGGAGCTGTTTTCTGAACAGTCTGGAGTGTTTTAATGGGCTTTAATGCACAAATCTGATCTGCTTTTGCACGTCAAGTCTGATCCTCCTCAATCAGGCTTGAACAGCTCGGTAATGCAGTGGATGCCAACTGGGTTAATGTGGTCAGATTTATTTAACGAGGGTCGGTTTAATGCCTTAAAGGGTTTAAATGGGACAGTTTTGGGCTTAATCTGGTAGATTGGATTCGTATCTTGTTGAATAATCATGCAGATTACCTTCGTTTTGGAATTTTCCGTTCCACCTTAAATGCTGCAGCAGTTGCATTGAGGCGCCGTGGGCGCCTCAATGCAACTGCTGCAGC
This sequence comes from Salminus brasiliensis, assembly GCF_030463535.1. Taxonomy (NCBI): domain Eukaryota; kingdom Metazoa; phylum Chordata; class Actinopteri; order Characiformes; family Bryconidae; genus Salminus; species Salminus brasiliensis. The sequence goes on from NC_132898.1 coordinate 610,933, forward strand.
ATTTAAGGTGGAACGGAAAATTCCAACACGAAGCTGGCAAAAAAGAAGCCAAACTGAGGTTTTTCTGCAGAAACACCCAATCAGACCTTGTAAGAATCTTTCCTAAACCTATCTACAACACAAAAACCCTCGCTCTTTACTCTCCAACCCGTGCATTTATCCAATATTCACTCTTTTAAGCATATCTAGCCACCCTACATGCATACAAACAGAGTTACCTATATCAGCAGACACCTGTTAATAGACATTGAGCAGCCAGTCTATATTACAAAATTACTAAATTATTAAAATTTTAATTATCTTCTCTAATTTTGCCTAATTTGTATCTCTAAGTTCAGGGAAGACAGCATCTCCAAAGGGTCTCCTTAAAAAAATAAATAAAAAAATTATGGTGTATGTATGTTAACACTGTTACAGGTTCATATGTCATCAAATGTACCTTTAAATAGTTTTTGTGATGTCACGAAAAACAGCACTTTTTTGTTGCATGGTTAAAGTGGAAGTCTGCCTGTTAAACATGGTGGTGGGTGTTCCTGCAGTACCCTCAGGGGGCTTGTTTGTGGGTATGATGCAGATTAAGACCAAACACAATGACTTTGACATGCTGGATTTTTAGAAATGTCATCATATTTGGAGATTTATGTCTTCTAAAATCTGAATCGCTGGATCGTTAATTATAAATTTATACACAGGGTTTATTTAACGACTCTGAAACGGTACAACGGCTAATTTGTGCTCACCTATGTGCACTATTTTTGACTTATTACTTTGACTTACTATAGATATTTTAATTCTAGTAGGGAGGACGTTACTTCTAACACCAGATTTATTCTTCTTATTATTATTTTTATTTTTTTATAATCATTTTATTGTTATTATAGCAGAGGAATAGCAGAGGCTTTTACGAGTCAAGCGATGGAACTGCACATATACATTGGGCAAGCTTGAACCCTAATCTTACTGGATATGATATTGCACTCAAGTCCATGTTCATGTCCTGACCTGCAAACCAAGCAGGACTAAAACAGCAAGGCTGGTATAATGTAGGACAGGTGTAAGGGTCAGGAAACAAGCGCAGGTCAGAAACCAGTGGGCAGTAATGCAGTGCATGGGAATCATGAGGGTCAGAACCCATACTGTGCAGTGAGGCAATAGACTGAGCAGGGATGTTTACACTGGACATCCAAACAGGTGACGAGCATTGTTGATCTGTGATTGGCTGAGGCTGACCTTGTGACCTTGTGATCTGATGAATTATGGAGTTGGAGTTTGCAGACTGGTTGGATGTATTCGGAGAACTGGGTTGCGTGACTTCGTACGACTTTGTGCTTAAACCTTGTATGAGCGTAAACACACATCTGAGGTCAAAAAGGTACAGTTTGGTGAAAAATGAGTGAAATCTGATGATGCAGTTGATCAGCTAACACAGTTTTGGAATCAGGGAGTTTTCTTGGGCGAGGTGAAATTGGTGACAGTCTAAGTCCAGTGTTTGTTAGCAACGTTAGCCTAGCATCTCCCAGTGTAAACCAAAGAAGCTCACGTCAGATGCTGAACGCTTCTTGGCCGATTGGCTGTATGTGGGGTCAGAGATCAGACTGTCCATCAGACTGATTTCCTGCCAAACTGCTTCTTTACCAGGTAAGCGTGTAACTGTAATAAGCCTAGCTGTGGTCTGTCCTGCAGGATCGTCAACAGCTGCTCAGACGGCGGAGAAGGGAGGATCCGACCCGTTCAGCGCTCCGGCTTTGGGTCCATTCAACACGTAAGTGGATCTGTAAAACGAGTGGAAGAGTTGGAGACTTTCAGACCCCAACAGCTTGCTGTGCAGGTTGCTGCAGCGCTGTGTTGATGTTCCTCGGTGCTCTGTGCTCGCTGAGCTCTGGTCGCCAGCAGGCTGCAATCTGTTTTCCTGCCAGATGCAGCTCAGTCCTTTCAGATTTCACTCGGGCTGCGTCCCAATTGCGTTGTGCACACTAATAGTATAAGGAATAGACTGTGTACAGATCTGAATAGTGTGGGTTTGGCAGGTTAGTACACACAATATTAACACACTGACCCGCTTTGTACTGCAGGAAGTGATGAAGCATTGCTATGCCAACATTGCACTGCGAGTTCTCCTGCTAACAGCTAACAATTCTGTCTATAGTACAAGTTACATCCTAAAAAACTTGGAACACATCCTCAGTCTGAGCCCCAGAGCTTAATCTGAGTGACTTTATATTATAAACATTCATTAATTATCTTTTTTTAACATATTTAGACATCTAAACATCTGGGGTTCACCCCCCCCCCAATCTATTACTGCTTCAATAACCATCAGCTGCAGATGATCAGAACATGGTTGGAGAGGATGATTCTGGAGGAGTCGGTCTGATTTAAACCTCAGACGTTTAGTCTGGTCTGATCCTGATGGTTGAAGTGAGGGTTGAAGAAGATCAGCATGGTCAGATCCAGAGAGCTCTCTGAGGCCTTCAGGAAGAAGGTTGTGGATGTAGACGAGTCCGGGACACTCAGAAGTGTGTGTGTTCGGTGTCGTGCTGCAGTGTGTAGAGTTCTGTCTTCCCTTTCTCTCATTAAACAGCAGCTAAACCCACACACTGAAGCGCAGGCCGTCTGTGTGGGAGTGCGCTGGCTAGCGGCTCGTCTGAAGCGCTCCTGCTGCTGAATGGTGCTGCAGGGTTCCTCAGTATCCGGACAGGAACAAGCTGTACAAAGTGCGGTACGACACAGTGACTGTTAGAGCTCGGCTAATGCTGTTGCATGTGAAGATGTTTTGGCGGTTCTAGATTAAACAGGCGTGTAGAAGTGGTTCTCTATGTCGGATCTGAGGCTTGTCACAGACATTAGCCTGTATTGGAGCTCGTCTACTCACACTACCACTCACAGCCTATCTAGAACCTCCAGAAGGATGAGAGAGATAGTTTCACTTACCCATTAGAAATGCTTTTCACACAGGAAGCGACAGCCCTGTCCCGTACTGCAGGTGGGAAACCTTCAGGAGTCCCGGAGAGCAGAACCGTCCTCTCTCTCTCGTCACTCAGACAGACTGGGGGACAAAAGAAAGAAAAATGCTGGACATGTAGTTTAACTGATGATGATGATGATGATGGTGTGTGTGTGTGTGTGTGTTCTGTTGTAGTGGAATGCCAGAGAGGAGAGCCATCATGCCGCCACCGTCAGACATCGTTAAAGTGGCCATCGAGTGGCCTGGAGCCAACGCCCAGCTCATCGAAATCGACCAGGTTCCCACATCTGTCCATCTGTCCATCTGTCCAGCCCATCCTTCTTCCTTACTTTGTTATTCTTTTTTTTAATATTTACTTTTTTTCTAATTTCTACTAAATTTTTTTCATTTTCAAATACACAACCCACTCATTAGAACTCTCCCCCATAACATGTAATGCTCCCGACCCTGGGAGGGCAAAGCATAACCAGCCACCGCCGCTTTTCTAACGCCCAGTGATGCGACATCACCGAGCAGCCAGCACACTAGGAGGAAAGCACCGGGTACCCAGCTTTGATGCATCAGCTAGCAGATGCCTATTACAGCCAGCGTCACACTGAAGTGATGTGGGGAGAGAGAGCGCCATCCACCCTCCCGGAGAGAGCGAGACTAGTTGTGCTCTTTCAGGCTCCGGCTGTGAGCAGCATGACCCGGGATTCAAACCAGTGACCCTCAGGTCATAGTGGCAGTGCTTCAGCCTTAGCTGGACCACTCAGAGACCCTTTCTCTCTTTTTTCTTTTGATTTCTTTCTCATATTTATAGAGAGAGGGAGAGAGAGAGCTGTGTGTGATTTACTGTTTATGGTCTTTTATTTGTCCTTTCTTTCAGAAAAAGCCGCTTTCCTCCATCATACGAGAAGTTTGTGATGGGTGAGTCTCTCTCTCTCACACACACACACACACACACACACACACACACACACACACACACAAACAGCCGTCCTCCCACTCACTTCCTCTCTCTCTCTCAGCTGTTTTCTGTAAAGTCCTGGGCAGTGGGGTTGGGGGAGCAGAATGGGAGCAGAATTCATTCTCTTGTGATTTTTAACCACTTGAAGAACAGCAGTACAGTTCTCGGTTCTCCACCTCATGGGTTCCTCGTCTGTTTTTGGCTGAGTTCAGCCGTGTTTAGGTGAAACCTTCAGACTCTAGACTGAATGTAGATGGAAATGAGAGACCACACCCCACTGGGGTCTGGCTTTAATTTAACACAGCCGTGGAAAAATGCTGAATGGAAGGTTTGGCGTCTGGAGAACGTGAACAGTCTGCTGCGAGAACCCTCGTTTAGAACAGTGGTTTGAACAGTGGAGTTTGGGGTGCTGAGACCTTTAGACCTGCATTCTGTTAAAACCTCTGTCTGAGGTTCTGCTGGCTTTCTGCGTCCCTCCGTTCTCCTGTCGATCTGCTCGGTTCTCTGACTAATAAAGGAGAGCTGATGGGCTGCAGATGGAGACCAGACTCTGCTCTGGAAGGCTTTAATGCTGCTTACATAATCACTCCAATTACTCTCTCTCTTTCCGCCTCTCTTTCCTTCTCTCTGTCTCTCTCCTTGAATGCAATCAAATGCTCCTCACAGCAATGTTTTAATGTTACTGCAGCAAAAGGGGATACATTCCAAAGAAAATCCTTTGAATTTCAGAAGAAACACTGGGTGTCCAAATACTTTGGACATTATAATGTTTTAATTGTTCTCTGTGATGTTTCTGAGGGACAGGGGAAATGGGTTGTGCATTTTCAGCTGTATTTATGTTTTTGTTTGTTTGTTTGTTTGTTTGTTAGGTGGTCACTCTCTGGTTCTGAGCAGTTTGCGCTGCGTTACGCTGACGGACCACAGCTGTACATCACTGAACAGGTGAGGTGTGAACGTGTGTCCTGTATGTTAAACTATGTGCTATAAACTGTGTAATAACTGTTTATTAGGTGTTTATGACTGAACTCCTCTCTGTTTGGGTTCCAGAGTCGCGGGGAGATCAAGAATGGGACCATACTGAGATTAGCCATCTCTCCAGTAATGCATGCACCCTTCATTCAGTACTGATACATGTTCTCTTCACACTCCTCTTCATCACAGTATGAATGTGTAATTAAAGGTCCTTAATTCCATTCCTTCAAACCTTAAATTTAAACTTAAAATACAAAATTTGTAGCAGGTAACGATTTGTAGCACATCCTGGATCATTTATAGGAATTACCAAGTCATTTATAGCAGTTATTGAATCATTTATAGCAATTACTGAATCATTTATAGCAATTACTGAATCATTTATAGTAGGTATCAAATCATTTATAGCAGATATTGAATCATTTATAGCAATTACTGAATAATTTATAGCAGGTACTGAATCATTTATAGCTGTTAATGAATCATTTATAGCATTTACTGAATAATGTGTCTTCAAATGAAGCCTAGGGTTCAAGGTGTTGAGCAGAGCTTGAGAGAACCTCTTCGTCCTCCATCCAGACAGTGATTCGGAGCTTCTCTCTCTGTGTTGTGTGATTTAGACAAGAGCAGCTCGGCAGCTTCTCGACCGGATCCAGTCTCACGGCATTGATGCTCGCCTTGAAGCGCTGAAGGAACTGGCCAAGCTCTCCGCTGACCCCACCTTCGCCACGGAGTTCATCAACATGGAGGGCATCGGGACGCTGGCGCGGCTGGTGGAGAGCGGCACACAGTAAGTTCAGCGCTCTTCACTCAGCCGAGACCTTCAGGCCAAATCTGAAATGAACGTTACGTTGTGAGATATCTTAGCAACACCTAGCACAACAACAAAAAACCCATCTGCCTAGAAACACACTTGCAGCCATCTCGCATGCCATAGTAACTGCATAGCAACCATCATCAAAAACACCACAGAAATGAACTAGCAACATGCACCATGCAAGCAACACAGTAGTAACACCCGAGCACCAAATGCACCATAGAAACAGCCTAGCAACCATTTATAAAAACATAGCACACACCTGGCAATAGCCTAGCAACAACCCAAAAACCATCAAACTGTCTAGCAACATTCTAGCAGCTATCTGTTGTAGCATAGCAACTGAATTGCAATCTAAAACACCATACAATCAACCTAGCAACATGCAAAACACTATAGCAACACCCTAGCAACCACCAAATGCACCATAGCAACAACCTAGTGAACATTTAATATATCAAGCAGCCACCTAGCAGTACCCTAACAACATCCCAGTGATTGCCTACAGCAACTACTTAGCATCCATGTATAACAGTGTGTGTATGTTTCTGATAACTTATTGATTACTGTGTTTCTCACTAAGCTGTGTGTGTGTGTGTGTGTGTGTGTGTGTGTGTGTGTTTCAGTTTTGGGGAGATGCTGGCCTTCACACTCACCGCATTCCTGGAGTTGATGGATCATGGCATCGTGTCCTGGGACCTGATCTCCCTGTCCTTCATCAAACAGGTGTGTAGAGCATCAGTTTAAACCCGGTTTGGTTCCAGGTAGATGTGTGACGTTCTTGATATAAAGGTTCTTCAGGTTCTTCACCAATTTAAAGGTTTTTCACATTCTTCACACTCACATCTCCATTATGTTCTTCTGTGGCATCATTAAAAGAACCCTGTGTAAAACCTTTATTTTATAGTGTGAAGTTCCAACTTACAGTTGCGGTGGAACCGTGGATCTCTCGGTCCGCGCTGTCGGAGTTCGTTTAGATGAGTTTTATGTAAAGTTTTAATTTGAACGATTGTTTAACCTGTGGACCTTTTCCACATACCGGGCTGTGTAGGCTGTCTGTTGCCTAGCAACAACAAGTGCTGGCCTTGAGCTCCCTTAGTTGCCTTGTCTATGAATAGTCATGTCTTCTTCAGTGTCTCTCTCTCTTTCTCTCGCTCTGTCTCTCTCTTTCTCTCGCTCTGTCTCTCTCTTTCTCTCTCTCTTTCTCTCGCTCTGTCTTTCTCTCACTCTCTCTCCCTTTCTCTCTCTCTGTCTTTCTCTCACTCTCTCTCCCTTTCTCTCTCTCTCTCTTTCTCTCACTCTCTCTCCCTTTCTCTCTCTCTCTCACTTTCTCTCTCTCTCTCTCTCTCTCTCTCTCTCTCTCTCTCTCTCTCTCTCTCTCTCTCTCTCACTTTCTCTGTCTCTCTCACTTTCTCTCTCTCTCTGTCTCTCTGTCTCTCTCTCTCTCTCTCTCTCTCTCTCTCTCTCTCTCTCTCTGTCTCTCTCTCTCTCTCACTCTCTCTCCCTTTCTCTGTCTCTCTCACTTTCTCTCTGTCTCACTTTCTCTCTGTCTCTCTCTCTCTCTGTCTCTCTCTCTCTCTCTGTCTCTCTCTGTCTCTCTCTCTCTCTGTCTCTCTCTCTCTCTCTCTCTCTCTCTCTCTCTCTCTCTCTCTCTCTCTCTCACTCTCTCTCCCTTTCTCTGTCTCTCTCTCTCTCTCTCTCTGTCTCTCTCTCCCTCTCTCTCTCTCTCACTCTCTCTCCCTTTCTCTGTCTCTCTCACTTTCTCTCTGTCTCTCTCTCTCTCTGTCTCTCTCTCTCTCTCTCTGTCTCTCTCTCTCTCTCTCTCTCTCTCTCTCTCTCTGTCTCTCTCTCTGAATAATAAAATAGCGTCTCATGAACCCAGTATTAATATTCACACCGATGAGCCAGGACATTAAAGACCTCTGAAGGTGCTGCTGTGGTCTCCAGCACCAAGACTAACGTCAGCAGCAGATCCTGTGTGTCCTGTAAGCTGTAAGGTGGGCAGGGCCTCCATGACCATCAATGAGTCTTGGGTGCCCATGACCCAGTTCATCAGTGAACCTCCATGGGACCACCACAGTCCAGATATGATTGGGGTGGTGGTCCGTTCTCAGCATTCTCAGCTAAGCTAATGTCTCCTCATTGGATGGCTCTGGTTGTTTCCATGGAAGCATGTTCCTGGGCTGAAAGCATGTGTTGTGAAAATGAAACGAATGTGTTCTGGTGGAAATGTCCAAATGTTTGTGGACACTCCTTCTAATGAATATATAGCCCAGGCGTGGGCTAGAGGGGTATAAAGCCCCCCAGCATTGAGGAGCTGTGGAGCAGTGGAAGAGCTGTGTTCTCTGGAATGATGGTGGAGGAGCTCCATCCAGAATGTTTGGGATGAGTTGGGGAGTAGAAAACCTTCCTAACAAAAGAGAAACAATAGATGAGCAGGTGTCCCAATACTTTTGTCCATATTGTGTGTGTTTGTGTCTCTACAGATTGCCGGCTATGTGAACCAGCCCATGGTGGACGTGTCCATCCTGCAGCGCTCGCTGGCCATCCTGGAGAGCATGGTGCTGAACAGTCACAGCCTGTACCACCGGGTGGCGCAGGAGATCACTGTGGGACAGCTCATCGGACACCTGCAAGTGTGAGCACATACACTCACACACACACGCAAACACAGATAGATCACACAGGACTGGCCTCTCTCTCACACACACACGCACCCAAACACAGTGCAGTGTGACCACAGCAGCGCAAAGAGAACCCATGGTCTGGTTCTGAGCGGTTCTGCGGGCCGGAGAGCAAGATACCTCTAACTGTGTGTGTGTGTCTGTGCTGTTTCAGGTCCAATCAGGAAATCCAAACCTATGCCATTGCCCTTATTAATGCTCTGTTCCTTAAAGCCCCGGAGGACCGACGCCAGGTACGTGTACGCACACACACACACATGCGCCTTTAAAGGTCTTTGATAGTTTAGAAAAGTCTATCATGGTTTATATCAAGGCTTTTTCGAAGTCTGTGAAGAAGTTTCTGAAAGATTAATGGAAATTACTGGAGTGTTAAAAAGGTTTCTGAAGGTCTGTGGAGGATTGTAGAGGTTTAAAGATGTCTGTTGAGCTGTGGCAGTAAAATATGTCTGTGTGTTTCTGTAGGAAATGGCCAGCACCTTGGCTCAGAAACACCTCAGATCCATCATCCTCAACGTAAGTGTTAGCTTTTTTTATGATGTCCAGTAGCTCCCAGTGGATGGAGCCTCTCCGTCTGTAATCAAGCATTTGTTGGTAATGATGCTGAAGGTTTGTCCAGATCCAGATCCAAAGGACTGGCTGAAGTGTCTGAGAGAGTGTGTAGATGCTCAGCACTGCTTCTTTATGTTCTTCTGAGCAGCACATCATCCGCGGCAATCGGCCAATCAAAGCTGAAATGGCGCACCAGCTCTACGTGCTGCAGGTTTTAACCTTTAACCTCCTGGAGGAACGCATGATGACCAAAATGGACCCCACTGATCAGGTAACATTTCTGTGTGTTTTTATTTTCATATGATCATCATAAGTCATTGATTCCTAAACAACTTTATTATCAATAAGTTATATGAGTTATTTGACATAAATGTACTTATGAATTTTTGAAACACTTTCTGGGGTGAAATCACATGAATATTGGCCTTCATGGAAGGGGGCTCTTTATAAATGTCACTCATGAAGAAGGTGTGTTTATTTGTGTAGCACATTTAATACACACAGCTCATTCAGAGTAGGCTTATGCAGAGCTTATGGGGGTCTAATGTAGCCTTAAACCTACAGTAAAGAGGGGGGTTATCGACCCATATGCCAGTCAAAACAGTGTAATATCAATATTACTGCTCAATATTTTTAAACCTTGTTTTATTGAGGGACTACATCCCTGAGCCTCCACCTTTGACCTCACATTCTTCTTCCTCTCACGCATGTTCAGACTCAGAGGGACGTCATCTTCGAGCTGCGCAGGATCGCCTTCGACGGGGAGAACGATCCCTCCGGCACAGAGAAGAGGAAGGCCCTGTACACCAAGGACTACAAGATGTTAGGCTTCACTGTGAGTCTCGACAGCGCCCTCTAGTGCTCGTACTCTCTCTGACCGAAACACCACGGTCTGGTGTTTGTTAACCTGAACTGTTATCCTTTGGGCAGAACCACGTTAATCCCGCCATGGACTTCACTCAGACTCCTCCAGGCATGCTGGCTCTAGATAACATGCTGTACCTCGCCAAGCTCCACCAAGACACCTACATCAGAGTAAGCACAACCGTTCATAAAGAACCTTCAGCCTGATATACAATAAAAATACTGTTTATAACATTAGAATGCACGCAAATACACAATCAGCATATTGATACTTGGTTTATTCTAATGTTATATAGAGTTAATTACAGGTAGACACTCTCACTGACCACTGACTTTATGTTTATTTGGGTTTATTCTAATGTTATATAGAGTTAATTACAGGTAGACGCTCTCGCTGACCACTGACTTTATGTTTATTTGGGTTTATTCTAATGTTATATAGAGTTAATTACAGGTAGACACTCTCACTGACCACTGACTTTATGTTTATTAGGGTTTATTCTAATGTTATATAGAGTTAATTACAGGTAGACACTCTCACTGACCACTGACTTTGTTTATTTGGGTTTATTCTAATATTATATAGAGTTAATTACAGGTAGACACTCTCACTGACCACTGACTTTATGTTTATTTGGGTTTATTTTAATGTTATATAGAGTTAATTACAGGTAGACACTCTCACTGACCACTGACTTTATGTTAATTAGGGTTTATTCTAATGTTATATAGAGTTAATTACAGGTAGACGCTCTCGCTGACCACTGACTTTATGTTTATTTGGGTTTATTCTAATGTTATATAGAGTTAATTACAGGTAGACGCTCTCGCTGACCACTGACTTTATGTTTATTTGGGTTTATTCTAATGTTATATAGAGTTAATTACAGGTAGACACTCTCACTGACCACTGACTTTATATTTATTTGGGTTTGTGTGGGTTTCAGATTGTCCTGGAAAACAGCAGTCGTGAGGATAAGCATGAGTGTCCGTTCGGCCGCTGTGCTATCGAGCTGACCCGGATGCTGTGTGAGATTCTGCAGGTTGGAGAACTGCGTAAGTGACCACTATAACCCAGAGTCACTGCAGGTCCTCGTTTTAACACACTGAGCTGTCAGTGCTGGTGAGTGTGTGTGTGTGTGTGTGTTACGAGTCGCTCTGTCTCTACAGCAAATGAGGGCTGTAATGACTACCACCCCATGTTCTTCACCCATGACCGAGCCTGGGAGGAGTTCTTCTGTGTCTGCATACAGCTCCTCAACAAGACCTGGAAGGAGATGAGGGCCACAGCAGAGGACTTCAACAAGGTCTGTGTGTGTGTACAAATACATGGAGATACACGATATGGACAAAAGTATTGGGACACCTATGTATGCTTTTGTTGGTAACTGTCCATACTGTCCAAGGAAGACTTTTTACTAATTGTGGAGGGGCATTGCTTTGAGGATTTGATTGCATTCACCCACAAGAGCGGTAGTGAGGTCAGGATTCCTCCTCCTCAACTCCCCAACTCATGCCAAAAGTACTGGATGGAGCTCCGCCACCATCATTCCAGAGAACACAGTTCTTCCACTGCTCCACAGCTCAATGCTGGGGGGCTTTATACCCCTCTAGCCCCTCTAGAGAGTCCTATTCTATTGGCAGTACTTCTTCTCTACAGGGACTAGACAAGCTGTGTGCATTTGCACATCTGTGTCAGCAATGGGTGCAACTTAAAGTAGCTGAATGCATTCATTAGAAAGAGTGTCTATAAACTTTTGCACATGCAGTGTAGGTCAGTAGATGTGCTCTAATACTGTGTGTATGTGTGTGTGTGTGTGTGGGTGTGTGTTTTTAGGTGATGCAGGTGGTCCGGGAGCAGATCACCAGAGCTCTGGCTATGAAGCCGTCGTCTCTGGAGCAGCTGAAGAGTAAACTGCGCAGCCTCAGCTACTCCGAGATCCTGCGCCTGCGCCAGTCAGAGAGGATGAGCCAGGACGACTTCCAGTCAGCTCCCATCATGTGAGAAACACACTGTGTTCCTCTAAACACACTCAATCACTCGGCCTGAGAGCTGAAACCATGAGTGAACCTGTTCTGTAAGGGTCTAACGTACCTCCAGATGACCTGCAGAACCCTATCTAACCAGGCTTTCAGCCACTTCTTATTTGAATGATCAGTTCCACCTTAAATAAAGCAGCATTTCCATTCTGTCAGTCAACTTCTGCACCATTTAAGGTGGAACAAAACGTTTTAACAAGCTAACTTGCTGCGTTCAGTTATTTTTAATAGACTTACCTACGTGGTTTCTGACACGGTCTGATTGTCTGCTATTTAGAACATGGACTAAAATCGTTATACATAGAAAACAGTGATCAGAAACCATCTAAGCGAATCTTTCATGTCTGTGAGTGCTCCTGACCATGAATCTGCAGAAACACCTAGTGGTAGAAACATGTAACTGCCGGTTAACTGATTGCAAGTTTCACAGATTTACTGAAGCCTGTGTGTGTGTGTTTGTGTGTGGTGTTTGCTCTTTTTGTGGTCAGTGAGCTCCGGGAGCGGATCCAGCCTGAGATCTTGGAGCTGATTAAACAGCAGAGACTGAACCGCCTGTGTGAGGGAAGCTGCTTCCGTAAGCTGGGAAACCGCCGGAGACAAGGTGAGGCATTCTACTGTTCTACTCTGCAGCCTTACCCTCATCCTTGAGGTGGGATTAAGTTCACACAGGAGTTCTGGGGTGATTCTGTTAATCAGAGAAGCTCCTCTCTGATGCTTTTCTCCCTCCTGCTAAAAAAAACCCTAAATTATCTGCTGTTCTTTAGTCCCTGTCCACTGGATCCCTACTCAAGACCTGACCTCACTCATGTTCTTGCACTTGTGGGGTTGAATGCAATCAAATCTTCCTCACACCAATGTTCCAACACCTAGCGTAAAGACTTCCTAGAGGAATAGAGGCTGTTACTGCAGTGAAGGAGGACAAACTCTCAGTAACCACCCTTGATTTCAGAAGATGCGCTGATGAAGCAGTGTCCGCATACTTATGGACAGATTGTGTCTAACTTGTTCTCTTCTTTTTCTGCAGAAAAGTTCTGGTTCTGCCGTCTGTCTTTGAACCATAAAGTTCTGCACTACGGTGATCTGGATGAATCCCCTCAGGGCGAGGTGCCTTTCGAACTGCTGACGGACAAAAGTGAGAGTTCTGAAGCTGTGGATCAGATATCTGACGTCTCTGACAGTCGCGTGGGTTATTAGTGTGTGTTGACTGTTCTGTCCTTGCTCTCGTGCAGTTCCTGTGTCTGATATCAAGTCGGTAGTGACGGGGAAGGACTGTCCACATATGAAGGAGAAAAGCGCCCTGAAACAGAACAAGGTACCCCAGCAGCAGCCGGTTCTCATGGACACCTGCCGTCAGTCATGTTCTCAGTCAGGGGTGGCCGATGACGGGGGTATTATCTCACTCTAGTGTTATATTACCATATAAAGGATAAAAGAGATCACCTATGGTACAAAGGGTGGAATGAAAGTGTGATCCCAAGCTATTGTTAAATAAATAAAATAATAGAGTATAAGAAGGGTAGACATAAATAGGAAAAGTAGAAAAAGTAGAGAAAAGGTAGCAGCAATATGATCTCAGCATCTGAAGGAGTGTAGCAGCATGGAGGAATAAGTAATAAAGTGTCCATAATTGGTCAGGAGAGGGCCAGTAACCTATGCCACTGCCACTAGAGGATCGCTGCTTGCCATCAGCAGCCGGAGTCAGAGGGAGCACAGTTGTCCTTGCTCTCTCAGGGAGGAGGAGACGTATGCTAGTCTTGACCCTCCTTCTGTTGGGGGAGTTCACGTGAACAGGGATTGGGTAATTATCCTCTCAAACTGGGTAGAGAGTGGAGAGAAATGAGAAAAAAAATGTACATTTATCTATATAAATGCTCAGTATTTAAATAATTATGTAGTAATAATATATATTTTATATATATATATAATATTTATATTGTATTAGTATTATTATTATTATACAATAGTAATAGTAATAATAATAATAATAATAATAATAATAGTCATTTACCTCTAAATCCAGCATTTTAGTATATTAGGAGGTGATATGAAGAATATGTAAGTGTATATGGTGAATATATGAATATGTGAACCTGTTTCTTATACAAAAAAACTTCCAGGGGGAATAAATAGGAATATATGAATATTGATTGATTGATTGATTGATAGCTAATCAGTATTTAATGAATATGCCTGTGAAATGGCAAGTCAAGTTAATCAGGTTTGTGTGTGTGTGTGTGTGTGTGTGTGTGTGTGTGTGTGTGTGTGTGTGTGTGTGTGTGTTTTGTTTAGGAGGTTCTAGAGTTGGCGTTCTCCATCCTATACGATCCCGATGAGGCTCTGAACTTTGTGGCACCGAGTAAATATGAGGTACGTGTCTGTAGAACAGGGCTCTCGTTTGCACCTGCAGCCGACTCTTTCTCCAGACTGAGCCCCCCCCCCCCCCCCCACACACACACACACACATTGCTCGGTTACTGTATTAGCTGAAGTGAAGTTGTTTAGACGATCCCTTAGAGCGAGGGATTGAGTCAATATGCACTGCATGTCCAAATGTTTGTGGACACCCCTTTCTAATAGATGATTTGGTTTCTGTACTTTTCTCTAATAAACGTTTAGCTGTGAGGAGGTTGCTCGGCTAACGTGTCGTTGTTGTGTTGGACAGTACTGTATCTGGACGGACGGGCTGTGTGCGCTGCTGGGCAGAGAGATGGGGAGCGACCTCACACGCAGTGACCTCGACACACTCATTAGCATGGAGATGAAGCTCCGCCTCCTCGACTTAGAGAACATCACCATCCCTGAAGCCCCGCCCCCTGTGCCCAAGGAGCCCAGCAGCTACAACTTCACATACAATTACGGATGAGCTGTGTATATGCGTGTGTGTGTGTGTGTGTGTGTGTGTGTGTGCGTGCGTGTGTGTGTGTGTATTGGTGTGTGTGGGGATGAACTGTGTGGGAGAAAGAGGAGATTCTAAACTTTTTAAAAATCTAAATCATGATATTAATCTGCCTTCCGTTCATTCATGGAAGTTCTGGATTGTAAACTCTGCATCTTTTACTACGAGCTGCTCTGGGTTTGTTTCTGTTGCTGTGTGAAAATGATGGTCATTGATATTTCTGTAGCCGTTTCAACCAATACTGATCAATTCACAAAGAATAGAGATTATAGTACAATATTAGAAGATGAAATTATTATATCTAAAAAATATGTTTATAAAAAGGTATAATAAAGTTTTATTAACTATCTAATGGTTATGAATACGCTGCCTGATGCCTGAGACACTGTTTTACCAAAGTTTTGAGAAGATTTTGGGTCTAAAACAGGTTTTTAAAATCGTATATCATTCAAATGGTGGAGGGATACCATGCAGTGTGTCATACGGCAGAAAATAGTCCCCAATGAAAATGTGTATTTTTTCAGATTTGCCACTTTTTTTTTTTTTTTTAACAATCATCAGCATTAAATATAAAACTCAGAAGACACATTTAGGTTGTGTGACACACTGGTGGGTCTGGATAATTTGGCTATATAATTATATAAAATATTAAATATATTTGTGGTGCAACATTCATTTGGCACCAAGGACTGACCGTTAATACTGAACCACGTCCAGTCTGGTGATGTTTAAGTGTTTATCTGCTGATTATAGTGGCACCACTATTACTGTTCATCTGAATTCTGCATATTATAATTAATGGAGGGGTTAATTCTTTAATTATCAATGCTTTTAACATTTATCTTCACTGAACTGCAGAGTTTTGTACTCCACCTTGGTCTCACTACTAATCTACTGAAGTTTGTTACTGAGAACAGAATCTATATTTTTGTAAATGCTGTGATGTCACAGGTGTGCAGGTAGGCCCTGCAGGACGTGTTCGGACAGACGCCAGAAGGGAGGGTATTAAAGTTAAAGAAAGGCCTCGCCTGTCCGAGTCGAGGTGTGAGCCGAGGTACGACCTGCCGGTACTACGAGGCATCTGTAATGTGCTCCGCTGATGTTGCGGTACTGAAGTGCTCAGAGTCTAGAACCGCATATTAAAAATGTACATTCATACAGAGTTGATTTATAATAAGCCAGTAAAAGTCGTTCTGTTTCTGTGTTTCTTCTGTAGTCCAGCTGATCAGTTGCTCTTCATGGATTTATATTATTAATAAAATATCAATAACTTCATGGCGACCGTATAATTCTACTAACTCTGCAGATAAACCGAGCCTGTCTGACCGTTAGAGGAGGGTTATGTTTACGAGACAGATCTGTAAGTGCTAATACAGTAACACACACTCATTACCCCATCCGCCGGTAAGGCTCGTAGTCGTAGTGATTGACATGTTAGTGGAGAAGTGACAGAAATATGGTATTCATTATATAATATATAAGATTTCTATGTCTGTATATATTGTGCTGCCTTATTAAAACAGTTATAATGGGTTTGTGTGAATAAATGCAAAGTTTGAAACTGATTTATTAGTTGTTGTTTCTTCATTCTGGTCAGTTTTATTTGTAAACAGATCTTACAGGTGTGCACTGTGTTGTGGAGTCCACTCT
The DNA here is from genome assembly GCF_030463535.1 of Salminus brasiliensis. Classification (NCBI taxonomy): domain Eukaryota; kingdom Metazoa; phylum Chordata; class Actinopteri; order Characiformes; family Bryconidae; genus Salminus; species Salminus brasiliensis. The sequence goes on from NC_132898.1 coordinate 627,319, forward strand.
GCCCACCTGTGCAGTATTGCTGAAGCCACTGGCAACATCACAACCCTGGATAATTCCATCTTCACACTTCACAGTTGGCAAGGTGTTCTCGTCATAAAATGCAATTCCTTTGTTGATTGTGGCATTCTATTTAGGTCAAAAGTATGTGGACACCACTCCTAATTACATCATGTATTAAAAAAAAAGTTTTTTGAATACATTTCTGCCCTGCTAGAGCTGCCCTGGTCAACAGTAAGTTCTGGTATTCTGCATGGAATGTGGTGAATATTGCTGGTACTTAACATTGACCAACTGCATGTTTATTATTATTGTTTAAGCATAATTTTAACTGGATTTAGAGCAGAATGTAATTTACTCAAAAAAACACTGTACTAATAGTTTAAAAAAAGCATTTAATCCTAAATGGCCCTACTGGGTTATTGGAGCTTTTTATACAACTGGACAGATATCAGGAAAAATAAATATTGTTTCATATCATACATTATAAACATGTGTTGAGGTAGTGTTATATTGCCAAACCTGAATAAAATAACCACCTTATTCAATAAACAGTGATTTAATTACTGCTTTAAAAATCCACTACCACCCACTAGGTGGAGTGTTTGGAGCATCTTACCTTCCATTCAAACACAGCAGCAGTTCAGAGAGGAGACGCCATTGCTTGGTGGAGAACATCGCTTGCATGTTGCTCCTCTAGCTTTAAGAGATTCCCTTTAGGAACAACTCATTTTCTTAAAATAAACAAGGTTATATATTTAAAGCTGGAGGAGGGTCATTGTGGAGATCCTATTGAGCTAAAGTCAGACCACTCACCTCAAACGTGTGTGTGTGTGTTTGTGTGTGTATGTGTGTGTGTGTGTGTGTCCAGTTGCACTGGACCTTACATTGTTATGAAACAGTTCCTGTCTTGTTTTGATGGAAGGTGTGAAGAAAAGTGTTTACTCCATCCTGCTGGAGGAGCAGGGTGGTCTTTGGAGGCCCTGACTGACAACTGCATAAGGAGGGGAGGGGCTAAATGGTCCACCCTGAACAGCTGTGGCCGAGCGTCTCCACAGGGCAGAGAAATTACACGGCTTAGAAGAACCTTTCAGATATTTCAGCTAATTGCTTTTTGTATGTTCTGAAGTTTAAGGAACCTCTGCACAATGAAAAGGTTCTACACCCAAAGGTTCTTCCTAGAACTGTACATTAAGTCAGGTTCAGTTTGGGAACTAGTGCTCTGTGGGCTACCGCAGCCTAGAGCAGTGTAGCAGTTTAGCCCCACCCATTCAAACTTACAGCAGTTTAGCCCCACCCACTCCGCCTACAGCGGCGGAGTCCCTGGTGAGCTGTGTTGTATCCAGGCCGTTGTTATGTGAGGGAGTGTAATTTTCTCGATTATGTCTGGTCCCCTTTGTTGCCGCTCACCTCTGGTTCTGCACGTGTTCTTGCTGCTGGGTGTGGGTCTCTGATCTCTCTTCTGGGTCACTGTGTGAATTAAAGCTCTTATTGTTGTTGAGGTTAATTCCACATCACTGAAAGCTGCAGCTGAACCCCTGCCAACATTCAACTCCCAAATCCCTACAAGCACTTTAACACCAGCAGCCCACTCCCAGCTCCTCTACCTCACGCTCCTCTACAGCTGAACTCTGGCCACGGGCTCACCCAGCCACATTTACTCAGGACTTAGCAGCGCCCCCTTCGCCCCAAATCACAGACCTTTAGTAGCTAAACCTTCGTCTCCTCCTTTCCTCCTTCTCCTTCTTCTTGTTCTTCCTCTTCTTATTCTCCTTCTTCTTCTTCTTCTCCTTCTCCTCCTCCTTCTTCTCCTCCTTCTCCTCCTCCTCCTCCTTCTTCTCCTCCTCTTTCTTCTTCCTGTGGATATTGATTACTTTCATTTTCAGATCTTTAGACAGTTGCTTCTATGAGCCCATTTAACATGTTAGCCCCACCCATTCAGTCTACAGCAGTTTAGCTCCACCCATTCAGTCTACAGCACATTGAACCTACAACAGCTTAGCCCCACCAGGAGTAGCCCGCAATGCTATCAGAATGATGTATGATGCAGGACAGGACAGGACAGGACAGGACAGGACAGGACAGGACAGGACAGGACAGGACAGGACAGGACAGGCTATTAGGTCTTGTTTTTCCAAAAGTCATGGTAGGGCGAGCATCACATGACCTACTCTCTCTACCCGTTAAGATTGAAGCTTTTGGGAAACAGAAAGCTCATCTGCATATCTGAGTGTTAGAGCTACAGGGTGTTTAACGGGAGGGGGAAGGAGAGGCTGGGATACAAATGGAACCCTATAACTTTAAAAGTGGTGCTCAGGGAGAACTGGAGTACTAGAGCCGTGTGGGTTATGTGTCTTTACCAGGTAGAACCTGCAGCTCTTATGTTCTGCACAGTGCTGTCCAAGTATCCCAACAACCCGGCCTGGTATTTGGCAGAGCTCCCCTGAGTGTTGGTGTCAGCTGAGAGAGAGAGAGAGAGAGAGAGAGAGAAGGGGGAGGAGCATTAAGCTATTCAAGGCACTTGTCCTCTGTGTGTGTGTCTCAGAATGAGGGAGAACACACAGGGGACGCCGCAGACTCTCTCACACACACACACACACACACACATACACTAAAGCACATTAGGCCGGCCGGTATCGGCTGTCAGCAGCAGTGCAGAGATAGAGCGGGAAAGACAGACAGACAGACAGACAGACAGACGGGGGAGGAGCGTGCTCTGGTTTATGTGCTGTATTAGTTCTGCAGGACACAGAGAGAACTGTGCCAGCACCAGGACCTTCAGTAGTGTGTGTGTGTGTGTGTGTGGACAGTGCTATGGATCACCAGCCCACATGCAGGAGTAGTGGGCCTCTGGCAGGGGGCCGCTGGGCAGGACTGACCGGGCTTCTGCTGCTGCTGGCCTTCTCTGCCCCAACCTCAGGCTTCAATCTGGACACCACAGACACCTTGAACAAGGAGGGAGAGTCCGGCAGCTTCTTCGGCTTCTCTCTCGCCCTCCACCAGCAGCTCTCACCACAACCGAAGAGCTGGTAAGTAAACACACACCACATATTATATTGCATTTCTGCTGCATGATTGTGTGTGTGTGTGTGTGTGTGTGTGTGTGTATGTGTGTGTATCTGTAGTGTACAGTCCATCACCACATACAGTAATTTAATCCACAGTAAAGTCAAGCACAGTAGAAAGGAAAACACTAGTAGATACGCCTGTCTGCCCGTCTGCCATCAGAGCCTTTATAGTTCAAAACTAATTCAACAATATATATATATATATATATATATATACATACAGTCTATAAATATAGTGTATACATACTGTATAATGGAAATGATTAACATGACAGAATATCAGAGCTAATTTGATATTATTTGATATCATTTATGCAGAAACCAAAGCAGAAGCAAAATTACATATATCTGTTTACCTACAGCAGTTTAGCTCCACCCATTCAGCCTACAGCAGTTTAGCTCCACCCATTCAGCCTACAGCAGTTTAGCTCCACTCATTCAGCCTATATAGCAGTCTAGCTCCACCCATTCAGCTTCCTTGATAGTTGCTGGCTGATTCTGGGGGTCTGTTAAGACACGCTTAGCTGTCCTAAATAAATGTGAGGGGCTCGGACCACCAGTTTTTTGCTTTTAACAAGAGTTTTTTCAAGATACGTGTATTTATCGTGTATTTTTTTGGGTGGAGGCTGTAGAGGTTGACTGTAAAACAGACATAAATACACTGATATTTACTGGAATCAGAAAAATACTGAAATAATCCTGGATGAATGGACACTAACAGAAGACGATGGTCTCGAGACGATGATGGACTTTACTGTGTGCATCTCAGAACAATATCATTAGTGTATGGTGGAGCGAGCATGACACAGCACACTCTTCAGGGCCACAGAGCCACTCATGGTCAGCCGTGGTCAGTCTGTGTTTAACACTGGTTACTGCTGGCTGGATCAGCTCTGAGGCGATACAGGGGTCTCTCAGAGTGATTGATCAGAGTGCGCTGGACGAAGACATTTCATTATGGTTATGCACTGTGTGTGTGTGTGTGAGAGAGAGAGAGAGAGAGAGGAGCAGGGCACTCCAATAGTAAGTGATTTAGTGTGTAAACTACGGGTGAGAGAGAGTGCTGTGCTGAATCAGCGGGAGGAGGGAGTGAGGGAGTGCTTTCATTACGTGACTGACGCAGATTTATGATGTGTGTGAGTGTGTGTTCTGATGAGAGTGTGTGTGTGTGTTCTGATGAGAGTGTGTGTGTGTGTTCTGATGAGAGTGTGTGTGTGTTCTGATGAGTGTGAGTGTGTGTTCTGATGAGAGTGTGTGTGTGTGTTCTGATGAGAGTGTGAGTGTGTGTTCTGATGAGAGTGTGTGTGTGTGTTCTGATGAGAGTGTGAGTGTGTGTTCTGATGAGAGTGTGTGTGTGTGTGTCCTGATGAGAGTGTGTGTGTGTGTGTCCTGATGAGAGTGTGTGTGTGTGTTCTGATGAGAGTGTGTGTGTGTGTTCTGATGAGTGTGAGTGTGTGTTCTGATGAGAGTGTGTGTGTGTGTGTTCTGATGAGAGTGTGTGTGTGTGTGTCCTGATGAGAGTGTGAGTGTGTGTATGTTCTGATGAGAGTGTGTGTGTGTGTTCTGATGAGAGTGTGAGTGTGTGTTCTGATGAGAGTGTGTGTGTGTGTTCTGATGAGAGTGTGTGTGTGTGTGTTCTGATGAGAGTGTGTGTGTGTGTGTCCTGATGAGAGTGTGTGAGTGTGTGTATGTTCTGATGAGAGTGTGTGAGTGTGTGTATGTTCTGATGAGAGTGTGTGAGTGTGTGTGTGTTCTGATGAGAGTGTGTGTGTGTGTGTGTTCTGTTATTTGAACACATTAATGCTGATCTAGAGTGCAGGTATGTCCTGGGTTCGGTCAGTATCAGTGCTCGGCCTTCAGTTTTGGGCCACAAACGTCAAAACTGGGTCAAACAGGAGGACAAATCCCAGCACATCACTTCAACTGGTTCCCAAACCAGCCTCAGAAAAGTGGAAAATACTGGTACAGAGAAAAGGCCTTCGAGCTGCAGTGTTTTTGGTAACAGCTCTATGCCCCTCCCACTTTAGGTTTAAACTGGCCTCTATGAGGTCATATTAGTGTAGAATCCTGTAGTATTACTCTACCACCTCCGCCCACATGCTGCTCCACCTTCAGATCAAGCTTCTGCAGCTCTCACACTGTCCAGAAATGCACGTGTACAGCTGTCCATCAGGGTGAAGTTCTCTTATCACTGATCATGAGTGCTCTATAAGCCCAGCAGTCGAGCCTGTAATCTAAAAGAGTTTTTCTCACAAATTGTGTGTGTGTAAGTGTGTGTGTGTGTGTCACTGAGCTGAAATTATTGATTAGTATTAGTGTTCCTGGAATCCTGCAGCCTTGTCCTCATCATCAATAAAAGATGATGTCAGAATCAGCCCACCCCTCTCAGCATCATCATCACCATCGTCATCCTCCCTGATCAGTCAGTGTGTGTGTGTGCGTGTGTGTGTGTATGTGTGTGTGTTACAGTAAAGTTATATTTAATGATAAACACTCAGACTCAACTGCTCTGACTGTTCACACCCCATAATGATCTCTCTCTCTCTCTCTCTCTCTCTCTCTCTCTCTCTCTGTCCATTCCCAGTTTACTCTTATGTGTGTGTGTGTGTGTGTGTGTGTGTGTGTGTGTGTGTGTCTATAGTAGGACATGGCTTTAGTCACCCCTCAGAGCAGTGGTCTCTCTGTATGGGGTGGTTTAAGGTGATGTTCAGGTGCTTCAAGGTGCATTATGGTGGTTTAAGGTGGTTTAGGTGGTGTCATGTGATTTTAAGGTGGTGTAAGGTGATTGAAGGTGGTGTAAGGTGATTTAAGGGGATGTAATGTGATTTAAGGTGGTGTGCGATGGTTGAAGGCAGTGTAAGGTGATTTAAGGTGGTGTAATGTGATTTAAAGGGGTTTAAGGTGGTGTAAAGTGCTTTAAGGTGGTGTATGGTGATTTAAGGTGGAGTAAGGTAATTTAAGGTGGTGTAATGTGATTTAAAGGGGTTTAAGGTGGTGTATGGTGATTTAAGGTGGTATAAGGTAATTTAAGGTGGTGTAAGGTGTGTAATCCATGAATGACCACTGACGACTCACCCAAAGCCCAGTTCAGATTTAGTGTGTCTCTGGCTGATTATTAAATAATTAATACAGTGATGTCACTGTTGCTGTGGTGTCCCATCTGGGTGTAAAAGGATCTGCCTGTTACTGAACCGAGTGGAGACGCTCTGATTGGCTCTGAGCATTTGTCTCCCAAAGAGGAGTCTAAACTTGACGAACAGCGCTGTCATCCAACATCTCACTCTGACTCACGGCGTGGTGAGGACGAGATTTGTTAGGCAGAAGTGACTCATGTTATGAGCAACTCTTGAGGGGACCTCCGGTGGAGAGCGTCTGATTGGGTGTTGAGGTCACATTAACAGTAACTGCTCTGCTTCTGCAGATCTGATTTCAGCTTCTGCTTTAAAGAGCGAGAGCTTTTAAAAAACAGCGTAACCCGAGTCCTGATTCACTCAGACTCAGGGCAGACTCCTCAGCCCCGGCCTTCACGCTGAGATCTCCGTTCCGCTCTGATTTCTGTTTCTTCTTGATGTTCAGGTAGAGGTATGTAGCCCGAAGCTTGGCCGAGGTCACCGGATCTGCCTGACTCACTTATCCTCAGCTCTTCTTTATGAAAGCGCCGGGGTGCAGAAGCTCATGGCTCCGGCGTTCTGTCCTCTGGATTTAATGTAGGAAAGAGACCCACAGGAATGTGACTCGGATATTTAGAGCTGCTAACAGGTTCATTTCCAGCCTGAAGAGACCAAAGATAAACCCTGAACCCATCACTCAGTCTGTAGGAGAGTCAGGAGCAAACTACATGGGTATTTCCTGCAGTTATAGAGGTTCCAATAGATAATGCTTTTGGTCATCTTCTCCATTGTCTACCTATTGTCCCACCAATCAGAATTCACTCCTTTATTATTTGAATCTTGAGATCCATTTAGAAGCAGATTAACTTCAGTAGATGTGATGGTGGGTCAGGAGTGTACTGGGGATGTGATGGTGGGTCAGTCAGGAGTGTACTGTAGATGTGATGGTGGGTCAGGAGTGTACTGTAGATGTGATGGTGGGTCAGTCAGGAGTGTACTGTAGATGTGATGGTGGGTCAGGAGTGTACTGTAGATGTGATGGTGGTCAGGAGTGTACTGTAGATGTGATGGTGGGTCAGGAGTGTACTGTAGATGTGATGGTGGGTCAGGAGTGTACTGTAGATGTGATGGTGGTCAGGAGTGTACTGTAGATGTGATGGTGGGTCAGGAGTGTACTGTAGATGTGATGGTGGGTCAGGAGTGTACTGTAGATGTGATGGTGGTTCAGGAGTGTACTGTAGATGTGATGGTGGGTCAGGAGTGTACTGTAGATGTGATGGTGGGTCAGTCAGGAGTGTACTGTAGATGTGATGGTGGGTCAGGAGTGTACTGTAGATGTGATGGAGGGTCAGGAGTGTACTGTAGATGTGATGGTGGGTCAGGAGTGTACTGTAGATGTGATGGTGGTCAGGAGTGTACTGTAGATGTGATGGTGGGTCAGGAGTGTACTGTAGATGTGATGGTGGGTCAGTCAGGAGTGTACTGTAGATGTGATGGCGGTCAGGAGTGTACTGTAGATGTGATGGTGGGTCAGGAGTGTACTGTAGATGTGATGGTGGGTCAGTCAGGAGTGTACTGTAGATGTGATGGCGGTCAGGAGTGTACTGTAGATGTGATGGTGGGTCAGGAGTGTACTGTAGATGTGATGGTGGGTCAGTCAGGAGTGTACTGTAGATGTGATGGCGGTCAGGAGTGTACTGTAGATGTGATGGTGGGTCAGGAGTGTACTGTAGATGTGATGGTGGGTATGTTCAGACTGACTGTGGTCCAGTATTATTAAATGTGTCTTGGAGATGGGTGTCACTTTTAGAACAGCATTTTTGAAGCATCTGAGATTCCTGCAGATATCACACACACACACACACACACACACACACACACACTTGTTTTAATGATGAGTGAGAGTGAGAGAGGTGGTTAGAAATAGAAATAGTGTTGCTCTGAAGGTGAGGGCGGGGCTTAGGAGCAGCAGGAGAACATTGATTTAAGCTATACAGTAGGGGGCTATAGAACACAGCAGTGTGTGTGTGTGTGTGTGTGTGTGTGTGTGTGTGTTTGGTCTATTTATACTGATATAAGAGCTGCTGTCCTGTAAAGCTGTGTGTGAAAGGGAGGTGACGTTCCAGAAATGCTGAGGTTATCTTGGGGAAGTGCTGCTTCCAGCTCTAGATCCTCCTCAGCTCTGTTTAAGGTTCTGTTCACTGAGAGGTCTGATCAATATCCCACCAGTCAGTGTCAGGAGGTGGAGCACCTAATGAGCTAAAGACATTTGCATAAATTAGATTTAATAAATTGGCTTTAAGAAATGCTCATAAAATCTAGCTGCTACAAACAAACCAGCATACTGTAGCAACACCCTAGCAGCCACAAGTAATACCATAGCAACTACATTCAGTTGTATAGCAAAAATATACTGTAGCAGCACTTAGCAGCCAAATGTTCAATCAACACTTAACAACAGCCACATAAAGTACCATAGCAACCACCTAACAAAACACTAGCAAGTACATGAAATACCATAGCAACCACCTAACAAAACACTAGCAAGTACATGAAATACCATAGCAACATCCTAACAAAACACTAGCAAGTACATGAAATACCATAGCAACCAACTAACAAAACACTAACAATTACATGAAATACCATAGCAACCAACTAACAAAACACTAACATGTACATGGAATACCATAGCAACCACCTAACAAAACACTAACAAGTACATGGAATACCATAGCAACCACCTAACAAAACACTAACAAGTACATGGAATACCATAACAACAACACTCTAGAAACCTCATCCAATTGCATAGCAAAACTCTATTGAAGGAACACCTTGGCAGCCACATACAGTACCAAAGCAACCACCGGTAACATCGTTTTCAGTGTTCAGGTAATCAAAGACATGCTGTTGTGTACCTGTGTGGATGCTATGGTATTTTAGGTGGCTGCTGTGGATGCTGTTGCTGGTAGGGTGTTGTTTGGTGGTTGCTATGGTATCCCAGGTAGTTAGAGTGAAAATGCTAACTTTTAAACTGTATGAAGCTTCATTTCTAATTTCAGAGAACAGCAGAACACACAGAGAACCCCCCCCAGCTCCATCCCCACCAGCTGCTCTATAGCTGCTCCGCCAACAACAATTTGATATGCCACTCATCCTCTGCATCAAAACATGCACAAGTATTTGCATCGGTTTAATTGGATTAAAGACTGGACTGGGAATGTCATGCAGAACAGCTACAGCTATTAATATTAATATTAATATTATTATTTTCATTATTATTATTATTATATCTAACAGGGTCTGTGTGGAAGGTTTGAATGCACTGTACTTTTATCCAGGAGACGTGTGGAATGTGTGTGTGTGCTGCTGTTTGAATAGAGACCCCGTGTGGCTCCCTCTCTCTCTCTCTCTCTCTCTCTCTCTCACACACACACACACACACACACACACACATTTCACACACACACACACACACACACACACACTCATTTGCATGAAAATGACACAACATAAAATCTCCTTTTGAAAACCAACTTAAAAGCTGACAATGACCTGGCCCCCCACTTCCCTCCTTTGCCCCCCCACTCCCCCCAGACCAATTCATTACCGACTCTCCCTCTCTGTGTGCACTCTCTCACTCTCTCACTCACTCTCTCTCTCACTCGGATTCTGGAGTGGGTAGTTGCAGGCCGGCACATCAGCAACATGTTCAGATCTTTTAGAGAACGTTACTTTATCAGACTCTCAGATTGGATTGCACCAGCTGTTGCCCCAACTGTTATTATAGTTGTTTAGGTGATGTTATAGCTGGTGTTATAGCTGGTGTTATAGCTGGTGATTTAGTTGGTGTTATAGCTGGTGTTATAGCTGGTGTTATAGCTGGTGTTATAGTTGGTGTTATAGCTGGTGTTATAGCTGGTGGTATAGTTGATGTTATAGCTGGTGTTATAGCTGGTGTTATAGCTTGTGTTATAGCTTGTGTTATAGTTGGTGTTATAGTTGGTGTTATAGCTGGTGTTATAGCTTGTGTTATAGTTGGTGTTATAGCTTGTGTTATAGTTGGTGTTATAGCTGGTGTTATAGCTGGTGTTATAGCTGGTGTTATAGCTTGTGTTATAGTTGGTGTTATAGCTGGTGTTATAGTTGATGTTATAGCTGATGTTATAGCTGGTGTTATAGCTGGTGTTATAGCTTGTGTTATAGTTGGTGTTATAGCTGGTGTTATAGCTGGTGTTATAGTTGTTTCAATTATGGATATAATTGTCAGTTCTAACAATTATACAATTATAACCCCTGGCTGCTATCAGTGTGTTATCAGTGTGTTTCCTGATCTTTTACTACACATAGAGAAACTGTTGTTATCAATTACACACACACACACACACACACACACACACACACACAGAGATCAGCATGGAAACTGGTGGTGTATTCCTTTAAATAAAGCCCCGGTGGGAGCAGGAGGAGGGCTCTCATTGATGTGTGGTGGTGGGGGGGTCAGGCACTACATGCACTCTACACAAACACACACACACACACACACACACACACTGCACCACTGCAGCTCTCATTTAAATTCTCCTCACTCGTCTTGAACTGCAGTGTTCAGTATATCAGTGTTCATATTTTTACAGTGATAAATAAAAGCTGTACACACACACACACACACACACACATTCTCATCTATAACTAATTTTATTTTAATTGGCAGTTTATTCTCAGAAGTATTTGATGTGAAAATGCAAAAAAAAAAACATAAAAGACTGAAACATGTAACGATGTTTCAGTATAAGGTAAATAACCTTAATATAATATATAATAATATTTTATACCAATCTACAATTTCATATTATCAGCAGTGTACAGCTCATAATAACACAGGTCCCCCCTTGGTGGAGAACGCTACTCAGATCAGAAAGTGGTTTTATTATTATTTGTTATGTATTTTTATTCTGGGTGGAGGTTTTGTTCTCCTAGTGTTTATCCTGTTGCTCTGCTCTGATAGGCTGAGAATCTTCCCCTCAGCGTTACCGTCCATACCTGGACAGGCACCCAGCTCAAGGATGACACAGAGGGGCCCTTGAGAGAGCAGGAGAGTGTCATTAGGACAGTCCAGCTGTCAGTAAGGAGTCTATATTGACTGTATCTGAAGGATCAGTGCAGTGTCCAGGTTTGACGTACCAAGAAATAATGAACAGCATTGCACCAAATTCTGAACCCTGGCCTCTGAGAGTTTGTTGTGATGCCACTTGGCAGTTGTAACACCCCAGCAACCCTCCCGCATTTCAGAGCGCTTGCTAAAAGGATGTTAAGGCTGTTGAGCTGCATAGCAGGACAATGTGGTCAACTTCAGCACCACCCTGGATGCCCACCTCCATCTTTCAATAGATCTCAGCTTCGGGTTTGATTTGAAATGTGGAGAAGAGTGGGCTGGATGGAAGCGTGATGCACCATCTAACAAGCAATGAAAGCTTAGACCACACCAGTCAGCCCTGGAGCTGTGGGGCTGCTGTGGGGGTACGTGTGGGGAACTGGGGGGACTGTTGCTCTAAGCTGAGTGTGGGCAGTGAGAGAGTTTAGTGGATGACGATCTTTTCTGAAATGTGTGGCAGCAGCTGTCTCTGTCTCTCAGCCTCCTCTCATTCTTCACTCTTTATTCACACACCTACTCTCTCTCTCTGTCTCTCTCTCTCTCTCTCTCTCTCCCTCTCTGTGTATCTCAGCTGTTGTTTCCTTGTCAGTAAAAGCAGAACAGAGGTTGGTTGTGGTGTTGGGAGTGGGTGGGTGGGTGTATTTACTCACTGCAGACTGATGAAGAAGTGCTAATGTTAAGACTGTTCACACATGGTCTAATTCAGCCAATCAGCAGCCTAGAATTTGACTCTTTAGGTATTGAATGGGGGTTAATTATAATACACAGCAGTAATGTGGAAATTTGGTACCCAGCTCTAAAAAAACACTGAGAATTTGACTTTTTGATTTAAGATCCAATGTTTATCTGGTCCATGTGTCCCTGTCGTTTCCCTGAGGTTCTCATGTGGTTCCCTCATGGTTTCCTTAAGGATCCTTCATAATTCTCCTGAGGATCCTAGATGTTTCCCCTGCAGTTGCCCCATGGTTCCTCTGTTGATCCCCCCATAATAACTGGTTGTGGGAAATTACGTTTTTCCATTAATAAATAAAATAATTATTTAAACACTGTTGTTTTTTGTGTAAACTCAGATTGACGGATGTTAAAATTAGTTTGGAGAACCACAAAAATGCAAAAACTGATTAAAAAGTAAAAAGATTAAAGGAGGATGTAATTACTCTGCACTATCTGTGAGATCTGCTCAGTTCCTCTGCCTGACAGATTGATGCTCCTCTCAGAGGCCTGTCTTGTGACACTGAGCTGATCTGCACAAACAAGGACCCCCGTAACCCCCCTCCCCATATCCGTTGTCGCCCCGGCCTACAGAAGCAGGAGAGCAGCGGTGTGAAACGGTATCAGTGCAGATTGAGCTGATAAAGGTCATTACTGAACTGGACATTTCTGGAAGGAGCGAGTGGGCTGGGGTGCACGGGCTAAAGAGAGGAGATGAGGCAGAGGGGGGAGGGGAGAGTGACAAAAACAGTGTGTGTGGCGGGGTGGGGGGCTGCAGGGGGCTGCGGTGGGGGTTGACCTTGCAGGCTGAGTGTGAATCAACTAAATGAAAACGAGGCAGAAACACACACGTTCCTATCATGTTCCTCAAAGGAGCAGAGTCGCCCGGACCCTTCGCTCACTGCTGCTCGTCTCCCTGCTTTAGAAAAAGTTTGTGCACCTGGCATAGACTGGCTTCTGGAGATCTCTACGTTCCTGCAGACTGTCGCTCCACCCCTAATCGCCCTCACCTGATCATCTGACTAGTGCTTGATTAGCTGAATAGGGTTGGTGACCTCCCCTGTACGCATATCTGCACATTTAGACAACTTTTATTAATAAGTACATCAAAAACATCAAACACAAACCATTAAATATGAAGAAATTTATTAGTATTTTCCAATCTGTTACATTTTATTGTGTATTAAATATTTAGAATTTGACCAGGGGTGCAAAAACATTTGCACAAGGCTGTATCTGATTTATAAAACTGGGTGGTAATGGTGCCATGTCATGTAAAATGTGTGTGGTCTTTTTAATGCTTTGTCCAATGACCAACACTCAGCCGGTTTAAAGTCAAAATGGGCTCAAAATCACAGAATCAGAACCACAGGTTCTAAAAAGAAGAAGCAGAAGCTCTGTTTTGTAAAATACAGCAACAAATAAACAACATAACATATAAATATTTGCTTAACAAACTAAAATTGGATCAAAAGTAACAAGAACTTCCATCTACTTTTACAGAACAAAATAGAAAGTGAAAGTAGGCAGCTGAAAGCTTCTGGTGTAAAACACTGGATAATGAATTGTATATTATTTTCTGAAGGCAGTGAAGATCTTCTCAGCTGCAGCTGTGATGATGTTCACCGTGATGCTCAATCCAAACAGATCTGAAAAATCTGAGAAATTAGGTACGTCAGTTGTGTGTGGTGACAAACACACCTGTCCTCGCCTGTGCGACCAAACATGCTTGAGAGTGTTCTAGAAAAGTCTATTACATCCATTCCAGCTTCTTACCAGGATGTTTCCTCTCAGGTTCCTCCATGTGGAGTGTTCTTGCAGAGCGGTGTGGTGTTATGAATCACTAATGCTTGTTTATGAAGGTTGAGAGCGTGTTACTGCACCGATATTTTACATCACGGTAAACCTGCCGGTGTGCTTTCTGAATCTGACCCTAAACCCACCACACACCTCAACACCTGCCTGCACACACACACACACCCAGAGTGAGCTGTCGCTCTAGAGTTAAATCAGGGTTCCTCAGCCGAGGAGCAGAACCTGTCTGTCTGTGTGAGCACTGAGTCAGAGCTGAAACAACACAGCCTAAACAGCAGCTGCTGGACGGGTCAGGGGGAGCAGGACCCTGCAGAGAGACGCTGGGCCTGAGCACACTCAGTGTGACCACAGCAGCAGAGAATGACCACAGATAATAGGCTGTTTCTCGGGCACCCGGTAGACAGTACGAACTGTGCACCCTAGATAGATTACTCAGTTCTCAGATTACTGGGTTCATCAACTTAGAATTTAAAAATTGCTGCCTGATATTGTGTAGCTCCCCCTCAGCTTACCAAAACTGCTCTGACTTCTGAAAGTGTGCTGTGGAATCTGGCACCAAGATGTTAGCAGCAGATCTGTTCAGTCCTGTAAATCCAATGAGCCTGGAGTGCCCATGACCCTGCCGGCCATTCACCAGATACCCTTCCTTGGGGCACTATTGGTAGGTTCTGACCACTGTATCCTGGAAACACCACACAAGAGCTGCCTGATGTTTTGGAGATGTTTGGAGATTGGAGTCAATTAGAAGTCACTTTGGACCTCTTTGGACCACTAATCTGAGCTCACTGTAGAGAAGAGTTCTTTTTAATTATTATTATAATAACAATTTTTATTATTATTAATATTATTATTGTTATTTGCTCTCATACAGCCTGAAACGCTTCATCTGTGAGTTTATGATTAGGGCAGGAGTTCCAGGCAGGGCAGGAATGCAGGTTCAAGTGATGATAGATAACCCCCACCCCTAAACCACCTCCCCCACCCACCCCGTCACACTTTAGACAGTTATTTATCACACAGTAATAATAGACAGGGGTTAGACTGGCAGGCGTGTGACTGAGGAACTCCACCTCCGTCTACTCCACACCACACCACACCACCAGGACCAGCGGCGTGACGTTAACTTAAACTCAGGCTCAGAGTCCAACTGTGTAACCTGATATCCAGAAGTTCTGAATCACACAAAAGGCAAACAGGGACAGGTGCTTCCGCTCCCACTGCTCCTGGACCTCTGACGGACTGTCCAGCAGCAGCTTCGTCATAAACCACACACACACACACACACACACACACATTTTGTCACACTGCAACTTTACCTCTATTTTATTTGGTTCCCTCCTCAAGTCTACACAGACTGTGTCGTAACCAGAATGTTGCCCAACGGTGGGTTTTTAAAATAGCCCTCCTGGACCAGCTGTTCCAAATAAGGACGGGAGCAGCGCCACCTCCCAAAAATACCAGCAGTCGCGCCATAATGTAAAAATACCCCTTTTCCCCCTGTGCTCGGCTCTGCACTGGGAAGAATGGGAGGCAAAGCACACAGAACACTCAGAACATGTTCTTTAGGGTTCTTTAGTATAGCAGAAGATGACAGTTTAAAGAACCATTGGAAAGCTCATTTGTTGTTCTGTGTTATGGAAAGCCTCTTTTTCGGTGGATCCATATAGCACCAAAAGGGTTCCACCAATGTTGAGATGTCAAAGATCCACTTTTCTAAACGCCACTCTTAAAACAGGGTTCCTCAAGGTTTCCTTAACTGAAGGCAATGGTTCTATGAGGAGCACAACCACTCAAAGAACCATATGGTAGTTTCAATGGTTTTGCCTGGTTAAATTATTCTGCTCTATAATGGAAATGACCTGTAGATGGTTATACTTTTTTAAATGGTTCTATGTAGAACTGAAATGTTTTTAATATTCAATATAAGATCCCTGTTTCCCACATGACAACATCCTAACAATCCTACCCTGAGAATGAAAACACTACTCTTCATCTGTCTTTTGGTTCCTATAGGCTCCTGGTTGGAGCTCCTCGGGCCAGAGGCCTCGGCAGACTGAGGAACAGTCACCCCGGTGCTTTATACCGCTGTCCAATTACAGCGGAGGAGTACGACTGTGAGCGAGTGGACATTGATGGAGACGGTGAGCATTAACACAGTGTCAGTTATGCTATGTTTATATTACTAGTTTGATATTAGTCAAAAACTGACACTGTATTTAAGCTGTGATCATATAAACAGCACGGGTTCATTCTTACAGCCCAACGCCTAGTTCACAAATGTCTACAGCTCAATGGCCAAAATAGACCTAAATATAAGCGTTTATTCAAAAAGCTGCATTTTTCCTGTTTGCTAAAAACTAAAAGAAATTCTCAAAAATCTCCACTCTGGACCTTTTCAGTCACATTAATGCTGTACTCACGTGGATGAGATGCCAAAACTAAGCTGTTTTTTAAAATAAAATATTTTGATATATGTGGATATGTATATGAAGTAAGCTTGATAATAACATGCAGACCAGGCTGATCCCTTCCAAAAACTCCCACGGGATTCCTGCTGAATATGTGACAGCAATTCCTGCAGGAATATAATCCTACAGGATTTCTACTGATCATTGTCCTCTGGGATTCCCATGGAGGAAGACATGCAGCTTAAATCCTTAAGGACTTAAGTCTTGCAGGTATTTAAACCTTCATGAAAGACAGCGATGGAGTCCCACAGGACTTGTGTATTTAAAAGTCCTGCGAGTAAGAGTATACACTGAGAGCATGGAGGTGCTAACAGTTATCCTGGTTTCTACAGTGAGTCTGGAACGAGAGAGTAAGGATAACCAGTGGCTGGGTGTTACAGTGAAGAGTCAGGGGATTGGAGGAAAAGTGGTGGTGAGTACACACTGTCAGTGTCTTTCCCTCTGCTCTGATCTTCATGGCTCTGGTCTCCGACTAGCTCCCTGTAAATGCACTTACATCCCATCAGTCTGATGTTCCTGTACCTTGAGAACAGGACAGTCCTGACTGACCAGTGTTGAATGGTCCCGCAGGCGTGTGCCCACCTGTACGAGCTACGGCAGAGGGTCAGTCAGCTGTCGGAGACCCGGGACCCGATTGGACGCTGCTATATGCTGAGTGAGGACCTGACGGAGAGGGATGACCTGGATGGAGGAGAGTGGAAGTTTTGTGAGGGTCGGCCACAGGGACACGAGCAGTTTGGCTTTTGTCAGCAGGGTCTGTCGGCTAGCTTCACACCGGACAATAACTATATCCTGTTCGGAGCGCCAGGAACTTACAACTGGAAAGGTAACATTTCCAACTGCTTTGTCTTTCGGAGTGAAATTTGAGTTGTAATGTTGGATATTTCTCCCGGCTTCATAGAAAAGGAAAAGTGTGTGGCTCAGGTTTAACTACCTGTTCATTACCTCCACCTACATACATTTAGGTCACTATACTAACGGATAGTGTACTGATGTACGCCGGTCAGCCAGGACATTGAAACTACATGAGCAACATTGGTGATCAGGTTCCAGTTTTTCCTGTCGAGGGGTGGATCTATCAGTCAGCTGGTGAACAGTCAGTTCTTGAAGGTGATGAAGGTGATGAAGCAGGAAAATGGACAAGTGTAAGAATCTGAGACACTTCTAGACAATGACTGGGTCAGAACATCTCCAGAACATCAGGCATCAGGTCTTGTGGGGTGTTCCTCCTGGTATGCAGTGGTCAGTACCTACCAAAAGTGCTCCAAGGAAGGACAACTGGAGAAAGAATCATGGTCATGGGTGCCCAAGGATCATTGATGCTCATGGAGGTCCCACCTCACAACTTACAGACTGATGCCCGATACCACAGCTGGACGCCCTCAGATGTCTTGTGAAGTCCAAGTTGGGTCAAAGTTGTTTTGGGACCTACACAGGTGTTTTCATGTTCTGGCTGACCGGTGTACAATCAATACAAAGATAAGATAATACATACAATAAGGTAAGAATAATAGTCAGGAGCCCCCCTCAGACAGCATGCTCGGACTGTGTGTATGTACTGTGTGTGGTGGTGTGTGTTCCCTCCTCCTAGGAGAGATGCGAGTTCAGCAGCTCAACCAAACCCTGGTGCACTTGGGTTTCTATGACGACGGTCCCTACGAGGTGGCGGATGAGAAACAGCAAAATGCCACTCTGATTCCTCTGCCATACCACAGCTACCTGGGTACGACCCACCTGAGCCCACCCCACCTGTAAAGGGCACAGGTAGAGGACCACAGGAACCACACACTGACCCATCGGCCCAAAGCCTAAATGTGAATGGCTGTACAGTACATTGTTTCTCCAAAAGTATCTGGATGCCTCCAGCGTTTCTTCTGAAAGGGTATTAATAGGGAGTTCTGATAGTGTTCTCCTTTGCTACAGATTGATTGATGTTGGAACATTGCTGTGAGGAGGATTTGATTGCCTTCATCCCCATCAGGTCAGGTACTTATGTTGGTGACTCCAACTCATCCCAAAGGTATTGGATGAAGCTATATCTCTCCAGGCTTTATACCCCTCTAGCCCATGCTTGGCATTGGGCACAGTGACCTTAGGTCACCAGCTGCTCATGCAATGCATTAGCAATGGCCCCCCCTTAAAGCAGCTCAGTCATCAGAAGGGCTGTCCGATACTTTTGGACATAATGTTCAGTACATCAGTCTAAATTCTAGTATGGAAAGCCCATACTGTCCAAACCTAACCCAAATAAAGAGGGTAATGTGCCGTGGGTTTGTATTGTGGCGGTGGGTCAGTCTCTAGTGGAGTCATGTTGTCCGATTGGCCAGCAGCAGCAGGGGTGGTTATTGTGGACTCCTGCTTGTTGCTGGTCATCCCGATCCACTTTAAGAGCACAGTCTTTCTCATGCCTGCACCTTTTTGTTCTTTTTCCTCTCTGTCACCCTGCCACCCTCACCCTCCACCCCCTGCCCCCTGCACTCCTGCACCCCACGGGCTTCAGGGCTCTTGTTTATGGCCAGCCCCGTTGAGGACGCACTGGTGTACAAAACTCTGGAACCATCCAACCGACCCGCATTTGAGGATGTAGCTCAGAATAGCTACCTAGGTTTGTAGGCGAAGACAGTGTTGTTTAAGACAGACGTGTTTTTGTGTTGTGCTGTAGTGCTTACCTTCTTCCCGGTCTGGGAGTGCTGGTGTAGTAGCTGTTTGTCTGGAGGTTCTAATGTTTCCTATCCACTAACTTCTCCTTTGTAGAGAGACGAGTAACATCAGCAAAACTGTTGAAAAAAGTCCCGCTGGATTAAAACCAGGGTCATGCTTTTTGCCATCAGCAGCCAGAGTCAGAGAGAGCACAATTGGCCTTGCTCTCTCAGGGGTGGGTTGATGGCATGCTTTACTCCAAGCGTGCTGGCTACTTAGCAATGCTGCAAAAGAGGCAGTGGCTGGATTCACATGTGTTGGAGGAGATGTATGCTAGTCTTCAACCTCTTAGTGTTGAGGCACTGCTAGTTGAGTAGAGTTCACAAATTGGGCCTTCCAATTAAATGCAGCAAAAGAACAAATATCGTTCCTATAATCTCATCCTGAGATTGCCAGAGAGTCTGATTCTCATTCTGAGGTTTTGATGTTCCTCATGGCCTGGAACTGCCATGAAGAATCACCAACCACAGAGTCCACTCAGCAGTATTACCATGTATATCCTAAAAATGAAGCTAAACTAATATCAATTTATAGCTAAAAGTGTCTCTCTACACTTGGAGAATTCTCAGTAGTAGCCACACACAGGTCTGCTGGGGTGTGTGTAGTGTGTGTGTAGTGTGAAGTGTGTAGTATCAGAGTGTAGTCTGCCGTCTGCATGTGTGCTGCTGTGTGAAGCTGTATGTTTCCTCGTGGTGGTTTTAAGGATCTTTGAAAAGCAGTGAGCTTTAAATCAGCAGGATTGGACAATAATTAAGAAGCATGAGCGTTATACAGCGGACTCGATTTTCTCAAACTGCTCACATTAACAATTCCAGTTTCACCACTAATTAAATCTCTGCTGAGACACTCTGTATGGGTACATTTTGGATTAGCAGTGATATTTAATAGATCTGAGTCATTTTGGGGGAAGTATAGATTTGATAAAGATAAACATTTGAATCTATAACATCCAGACTGTCACAAGGAAATCTGATTATCACTGAGATTTAGCCAGAATGTTTAGTAGAACATGTGTTAAGATTGGTGTGTAACTAGCAGTTCAGATAAAATAGCCAGAAAGCCTTTGTTTAGCTAAAACATTAAACACTTATTATATAATAATACAGTAATATTGATTGTTATCTGCAGTATGATTCAGCCATGGACTGTTGAGGTTAGCATTTAGCCTCTCCTTATTGTGTGTGAGAACCATGAATTTGGTATGAAGACCATTATTCTCTCATATTTCACCATACCCAACATAATCACACTGAGCATGTCCATAACTCAGAGTACTTAGAGCTTGCTGAATCCCATAAACGCCAATGTGGCTAGTTCCGGGATGCTAACATTCTTGAAAACATGTCCACACAATTTCCCATCATAAATATATTATATATTTTAAAAATAATAAAACCAATTTCAGTGTATAAATATAATGTTATAAACACCTGCATGCACACACTTAAAGACTAGATGTCCTCTTTACCTGTCACCTGGAATCTCACACCGAACCCCGATCTAACCAACGCTTCCTGTCAGTACGCAGCACTAACCCCCGCATGATCAGCTCTGTTTCTGTCCTTCACTGATATTTCAGTGCTTTATCTGAGTTCTGTGTGTCTTGTAATGTTTTATTCACCACAAAACCCATCACTCCTACGACCATCAGCCCCTACACACACAGTACACCACACATTACATCTGCCCTCATTTCAGACTACTGCTAATCTAGAAAAGTCCTGAAAGGGTTGGAACTTTTCAGCTGATGGATCTTAGAGGAACCCCAACTGTAAAGTAGACATTGTTGAGATGTGAGCCGGTAGAACCTTTTGGAAGTCAGTGTAAACCACAGCTTCAGTGAGGGTCTCTCAAACCATTTCAGAGGTGCTGAAAGTCCTTACATTTAGATGGAAGATCTGCTGAACCCAGCTTAGCTCTGGACCAGTGATGAGTGTGTTTTCATTTGGGTTTGATGGATTGGCTGATCTGCCAGAATAACCAACTGAACCAGGCTAGTAAGCAAATTGATGTTCCAGCTTGGTTACATTGGTTATGCTGATAGAACAGCTAGACCATCAAACACTAATGAAAACTGTTCATCAAGAGCTAAACTGGTCAACCAGTTAAACCAGATTACTTACAAGTATAGGATATGTTTCGGCCTGGATGATCAGCTTTTTTTTACCTACCCTGACCATCAAAGACCGGCTTAGACCATCTAAAACCAGCTACCAGCAGAAGGCAGGGTAATCAAAGCCGGGATTAATTAGAAGAAACAAACTTGATTTGAGGTTAAATGTGAACATTTAAAGACCCTCACTGTAATGTAAAAGTTCTATACCAGTTGAAACCTTTTCTAGAACCATTTACCAAGCCAAGAACCACATAGCAGTCTTTATTGTATGAGTGTAGTGTCGCTACGTTTATATAGTCATTATCATGTAAAACAGCGTAACTACACATATATAACTACATATAGTTAACTACATATAACTACATTTATATATATCTGTAGTTACACCATCTCATATGGCGAGTTGATAAAACACACTCACTTAATCAGGACCACCAAACAACACAATTATACCTCAACATAAAATCAATACGCCCTCATTTCATTACTGTCAGAATGAATGAGAGGGTAGATATTAACTTCACCCCCCTCCTGATTCCGGCGCAGGCTTCTCTGTCGATTCAGCCAAAGGAATAATGAGCAAAGGGGAGCTGACTTTCGTGGCCGGAGCCCCCAGAGCCAATCACACGGGGGCGGTGGTCCTGCTGAAGAAGGACAACGTGTACAGACTGGTGCCAGAGTTTATCTTATGGGGGGAGGAGCTGGCGTCCTCCTTCGGCTACTCAGTGGCCACCACCGACCTCAATAGGGATGGGTGAGATGGACTCCTCTCTACATCACGACAACATCACACTGGATGCTTATTTGTTCGAGAGAATTGTGTCTCTTGTGAAACTGGGTGAGGTGGAGGACACATTGAGAACATTCCTCCACACATTACTGCCTTCAGATTATTCATTGTCCTGGTTCTCAATAGGTCAAGGGACAGCTGTAGAAGCTTGGCTTTGTGCTCAGTGAGTGATGGAAGGGTCTTTGGAGGTGTGTCGTTGCTTTTGGACAGTGTCCTTCTAGAAGATAACAACCCAGTCCTGATCCTGCTCTAAAAATAGTGGCTTAAATAAAACTACAGGCATTTGAAACCTCCTTCTCGTATCTCTGATGGGAGACGTGGGTATTTTCAGGTGTGAAAAGATTCAGGTGTGCTTAAATAGTAAAATATGAACGAGGGTCAGAGAGTTTAAAAAATGTTGGGATGTGGTGTTGACACAAAAAGAATTAAAGACAATGTTTTCAGAGATGATTTTGAAATTCTGAAGGACAATTATTAATTCCTGGTTCTTTTAGGGTTCTTTAGAAATAAAGTAAGGACCTACATAGAACCTTGACACCCAAAAAGAACCATTTCAATGCTTAAATGTTTT
Source organism: Salminus brasiliensis (assembly GCF_030463535.1). Classification (NCBI taxonomy): domain Eukaryota; kingdom Metazoa; phylum Chordata; class Actinopteri; order Characiformes; family Bryconidae; genus Salminus; species Salminus brasiliensis. Next base: position 649,823 of record NC_132898.1, read on the forward strand.
TTTTTTATTTACAAGCAAAAGTTTGTACTGTAGATGATGATTTATAAACACTATAAAATAGTGGAAAAAGGTTCTTTATAAATTTAAAAAGAGTTCCATTTATGTTGTGAGTCAAAGAACCCCTTTTCAGAACATTTTTGCTTGCAATAGAAGTTTGGATTATAAAAATAATTCTATTAGTTTTGAAATTGGTACATTTCTTGCAGTGCGTCCTAATCAATCAGCTAATCTAAGGTGGTGCTAATCTAGCGTATCTGATTCAGATCATTCATCAGTTGAGATTGGATCATGGATCTCATCATGAGATGGATCAGGAACAGGAAAAATGATGAAACCTGTAGACCAGGCTCGTCAAACTCGGTTCCCTACAGCACTCAGCTCTGCTCCTTGTTAAACCCACCTGATTCCTCAGCTAACTCTCTTCAGTGAGAAGAGTGAGTGTCTGTAGAGCCGTGGTCCAGGAGGAGCCCAGTTTGACATGTTGGCCGTAAACATTAGACCTAAACATGTGATTACCGTCTGGTCTCTCGCTCCCTCATAGCTGGACTGATCTAATAGTGGGAGCTCCAAACTTCTTCGACCGTAAAGCCGAGATCGGTGGGGCTGTTTACGTGTTCCTGAATCCAGCGAGCCACTGGGAGAAAGCTCGGCCTATCCGCCTCAACGGCACCTACGACTCCATGTTCGGGATGACGGTTAGCAGCGTGGGGGATCTGGATCAAGATGGTTATGGAGGTGAGGTGAAATAAATAAGCAACTCTAGTTTCAGAGTTGCTTCTGGAGAGCTACCGTCCTGCAGACTATGGATCCAACCCTAATTCACCCCATCTGATCCAGCCCTCTGATGTTCTTGATTGGCTGAATGGGGTGTGTTAGATTTGGGTTGGAGTTGGAACATGCAGGAAGGTGGTTCTCCTGGAGGTGGTTTGGAGACCACTGTTCTAGATATCTGTAGGTTAGCTGTGATTAATGTTCTGTCTGTGTTTTAAACAGATGTTGCCGTTGGAGCTCCATTTGATGGAGATGGGAAAGTTTTTATCTTCAGAGGCTCTGCCAATGGCATTGATACTAAGCCCTCTCAGGTTAGTCCCTATAAAATATTTAGACAGTGAGATTAAGAGAAGAGTGTATCATTACTAATGTCTGATTTTGATGAGATCTTTCATTCTGCTGTTTTTTTAATTCAGTTATTCAGACTCAACCAGTCATTGTATTCCTATATATCCTATTGCTCCTCCACAGGTTCTCGATGGGTTAAATGCAGGCGTTAAACGCTTTGGGTATTCGATATCAGGAGGTCTAGACATTGATGGGAATTTTTACCCTGATCTAGCAGTGGGTTCTCTGAGTGACCAGGTGGTTCTTTACAGGTAAACTACGTTCACTTCATCTTTTTTCACCAAGTGCGTGGTTTTGCATAATCATACATATTCATTACCTGCTACAGATGCTGATTTTAAACAGTTTCTGGTTAAATCTTTTTAAATCTTCTAAATAATAACAAACGACCCCTTTTCTGTTTGACCTCCAGATCCCGTCCAGTGATCCATGTGATCAGGGACATCTCCATGGAGCCTCAGCACATTGATCTGGCTCAGCAGAACTGCCAGGGCAGAGACGGCGTGTGGTGGGTTAAACTATTAATAAAACAATTAAACCATTTTATTTGATTTATTTCTCTTTTATCTTAATTGAGAAGATTCCTTTTCTAACCTTCAAGGCAGGAATGCTCTTAAAAAATAACGGTTCCTCAGAGGTTCTTGGCTCAGCTGTACAGTCATGGGACAAAGCTTTAACTGGTAGAGAACATGTTTTGTTATTTAGACTGTAGAACATTTTATCAGGCTCACATTTACATCAGTTATTCTTTCAAGAACCACCACCGACCGGTTCTTTAGACTGGGGGTTCTCTGTCTCACGGATCCATGCTTTTTACTGCAACTATGTGGTATACCAAAGCAACCACCTGGCAAAACCCTAGCCATCCACCTAGGCAACCACCGAGCAACACTTAAGCAACCACCTGAGATACCATAGCAACCACTTAGCAACACCATAGCAACCTGGAATACCATAGCAACCTCCTGGGAAACTGCTATATGAAGGGCACCACATGCTTCTTGTTTATTTGGGTAAAGTCACACCCCCTGGATGCACTTTACAGAGCCCAGAGAACCCTCTTTAAGAACCCTGGCTGAAGAGAACCAAAAGAATTTCTTCTATGGCTACAAACAGCAGTGTGTGTGTGTTGTGTGTGAGAATGACCTTCTGCACTGTATGAGCTTCTGCACTCGTTCAGAGCTTTTCCGCTATAAACAAACATCTGTCTTCTTTATTGGTTAGTGTGCAGATCGAGGCGTGCTACACCTACACCGCTCACCCAGAATCCTACTCTCCTCACATCAGTAAGTTTAAACCCCACCCTCTTCCTGCCTGAGATCACGTCTGTGAGTCTAGCTGGTCTCCTCGGTTCTTCCCTGTGTTCTAAACGTTTCTCTGTGTTCCAGCTCTCAGTGTACACTTTGAAGCCGACACAGAGCGCAGGAAGTTGGGATTGCCCCATAGAGTCCACTTCCTGGGACGGGCAGCGTCTGAGCCAGAGTATGTCCACTCTGAAGATCTGGAGCTGAGGGGTCAGAAACACCCAGCCTGCCAAATGGCCACCTTTGTGCTACAGGTACACGATCACAGCTCATCAGGGTCACACCCAGCATTATCATCAGTATCATCAGTATCACGTTCAGCATCAGAAATCCAGAATTATCACATCCAGCACTGTCAGATCTAGCATTATCAGAGCCAGCACTGTCAGATCCAGCATTATCAGATCCAGCACTATCAGATCCAGCACTGTCAGATCCAGCATTATCAGATTCAGCACTGTCAGATCCAGCATTATCAGATCCAGAACTGTCAGACCTAGCATTATCAGATTCAGCACTGTCAGATCCAGCATTATCAGATCCAGCACTGTCAGATCCAGCATTATCAGATCCAGCACTGTCAGATCCAGCATTATCAGATTCAGCACTGTCAGATCCAGCATTATCAGATTCAGCACTGTCAGATCCTGCATTATCAGACCCAGCTATATCAGATCCAGCATTACCAGATCCAGCACTTCGGGATCCAGCACTGTCAGATCCAGCATTATGAGATCCAGTATTCACCATGATCAGATCCAGCATGATGAGAACTCAAACAGTTTAAAGATTACAAATTAAAACAAATTAAAGATTAGTTGATTTCTGATGTAGCTGGATGTGTAAACTCTTCTGTTGCAGGAGAACATCAGGGATAAACTGCGTCCGATCTCCCTCGCGATCACACACACGATAAAGAAGACCCGACATCAAGGCCACATCGGTGATAAACACTTGGGGCGGCTGAGTCCTGTCCTGGGAGTCAGTCCTTCAAACACTCTGTACTCTGAGGTATGAGATGTTCCTGAAGAAGAACGCATGAAGTGATGAAGCTGCTGGTCCTGCTCCATCAGTTCGTCAGAATCTGTCAGATCTTTGTCCGATTGTGGTTCTTCTGCTGTGTTTCAGGTCAATTTCCTGAGAGAGGGCTGCGGTGAGGACAAGATCTGCCAGAGTAATCTGAAGCTCAGCTACCAGTTTGGCACCAGAGCCCCAATTTCAGATCTCTTCACCCCCTTACCAGTGTACGCCCCAGTCCATCCACCATACACCATCAGCAAATACCAAATCAGTGTGTGTGTGTGTGTGTGTGTGTGTGTGTGTGTGTGTGTGTCTAAAACTGCCTGGATTCTGTCTGCACACACAGGGATGAGGACGGTGTTCCTGTGTTCTCACTGTCAGATCAGCGGTCTGTGGTTCTAGAAGTGACAGTCAGTAACACACCCTCTGACCTGGAGAACCCGCAGGAGGACGGTGATGATGCTCATGCTGCTCAGATGCTGGTCACTCTGCCCAGCACACTGTCCTACTCTGGCTTCAGAGGACAGCAGGTATCAACCCACAGTACACCTAACACTGAACACTGAACACTGAACACTCAACACTGAACACTCAACACTGAACACTGAACACTCACCAATGTTCACTCATCACAGAACACTCAACATTTCACTTAGCAATGTTCACTCAACACTGTTCACTCAACACTTCACTTAGCACTGTTCATTTAACACTGAACACTCAACACTGAACACTCAACACTTCACTTAGCACTGTTCACTCAACACTGTTCACTCAACACTTCACTCAACACTGAACACTGAACACCACTGAAAACGCAACACTGAAAACGCAACACTGTTTACTCAACACTGAACACTCAACACTTCACTTAGCACTGTTCACTCAACACTGTTCACTCAACACTGAACACTGAACACCACTGAAAATGCAACACTTCACTCAACACTGAACCCTCAACCCTGAAAACCACTGAAAACACGACACTTCACTCAACACTGTTTATTCAACACTGTTTACTCAACACTGAACACTCAACACTGAAAACCACTGAAAACACGACACTTCACTCAACACTGTTTACTCAACGCGGAACACTCAACACTTCACTCAACACTCAACACTGAACACCACTGAAAACACAACACTTCACTCAACACTGTTTACTCAACGCGGAACACTCAACACTTCACTCAACACTCAACACTGAACACCACTGAAAACACAACACTTCACTCAACACTGTTCACTCAACACTGAACACTCAGAGAAATATACCAGAGAGAGCTACACTCACTCTGTGTGTTCTGGTTCTGCAGGTTGTGTGTCAAGCCAATCAGAATGGCTCCCAGGCAGAGTGTGAGTTGGGGAATCCCGTCAAAAGAGATGCAGTGGTACAGTAACACACCCTGGACACATCACATCACACACACACACTCACACACACACACACACACACACACGGTTATTAATGTTCTGCCTCTGTGTGAAGGTACTGGATCAGCACTGTGAGTGTGTGTGATTTTCTCTTTTAGCTGAAATTCTACATCATATTGAGCACCTCAGCGATCACCATAGAAACCACGTCCCTATCTGTAGACCTCCTGATGTCAACGTAAGTCACTCTCACCTACAGCGGTTTAGCCCCGCCCATTCAGCTCACGGCAGGTGAGGGCTGCTCTTTATATGAGCTCTTTGATGTAAGCAGTAAACGGGGTTCTGTCTCTCTCACTCAGGATAAGTGAGCAGCCGGATCTGAGCACAGTCACAGCGTTTGCAAAAGTAGTGATAGAGCTCCCCCTGGCGGTCAGCGGGTAAGTGTCCTCTCTGAAAATCCCCTCTTTTTAAACTGTCTGTTTATATATTATTTGACAGTTTCTATATATATAAATATATTATATGTTTTGAATGAGAGTTAAATAATTATATTACTAGTTAATATTATTTGACTCCACCCACTGGCGTATGATGATGTCATCATAAAAGCAGAAGATCTTTTAGAAAAGTCTTTTGTTTTTGATGGAAAACAGGAATGTAGTCTTTCAAATGATCTGATCAGAACTGCAAATTAATAAGTTAAAAAGCTAGATTTCATTATAACATCAAAGGGTTGGGGGGGGGGGGGGGGCACTAAGCACTGCATCCATTAGCAGTGATGCCACAGCCATCCGTCAGTGACCAGTAGTCCCAGAGAGCATAACTGTGTTCTCTCTCTCTGGGTGGGTAGGACGGGTCCTGGGTCCTTCCTCTTCCCTGGTACTCAGTGAGGGTGATGCTAGCCAGCGTGGGCGTCTGTTAGCTGATGTAAGAGAATTAGCAGTTAGCGCTCTCCTCCAAGCGTGTCGATGCTCCAGTGATGTTGAGTTGGTGGCAGTTTGAGAAATATGGAGGACACTTCAAGACTCAGAGACACATGCTGGCCTTCACTGGCCCCTCCCAGCATAATGTGATAGTGGGGTTCTAGATTAGTTCTAAATGACTAAATTAGGGAGGATTTGATTGGTTGTGAAAACGCAGTGTGTCGTTTTGTTTGTGTGGTTGTCAGGCTGGCCCGTCCTCACCAGCTCTTCTTCAGCGGGGAGGTGAAGGGGGAGAGCGCGATGAAGACCCTGGACGACGTGGGCAGTGAAGTGGTGTATGAATTCATGGTGAGATCAGGTGTTTCATTAAGGGTGTAATTGAGAACCCTGTTGACTTTATGGACAGTTTGATCTTTATGGACAAATGTCCCCTGAACAGGTCACCAACACCGGCCAGTCTGTCCAAACTCTCGGCTCTGCGTTCCTGAACATCATGTGGCCTCACGAGCTGGCTAACGGGAAGTGGCTGCTGTATCCGTCCAGTCTGCACATCGAGGGTCACCCCCACACCCACTGCACTCCTCATTCAGCCCTGGACCCACGGGGACTGCGGCCCAGGGAGACCCACACCCAGAACCTGAAGGTACAGAGGACGCTCTGCACTCTTTAAACCTGGTAAAGCACTGGTGAACAGAGGTGCAGCGCCTTCTGCAGGACAGTAGGAGTATTACAGGGTTACTAAGACTGGATGTCACAGAGTAGTGACAGCAGGAGTAGTGACATAGCTCCCCCTGCTGGTCAGTGGGTCACAATACATACATAAGTGCAATATTCATATCATAATAAGTTGACAGACAGTAATTAGATGAATTAGATTACATCTCTACTGGTCAGTTTGCAGCTTTGTAGGCCTCACGACTCTCAATGTTGCTGTTAATCAGGCCAGGAGGAAGACTCGCTCTCATCCAGAGGAAGAGGAGGAGGAGGGTAAAGCCATGACGAAGGGCGGTCCACTCAATAACACTCCTGCTGTGGCTGCGTCCGAGAGGAGGAAGTCTCTGAAACTGGTGAGTAGATGACCTGGAACAGTAGGGGGCGCACTGCTGGCTTTTTAATATCACAGGTTTTTTTTACATGTCACCTTAGTAACGGCCAATCAAAACCCATATGTTAATGAGCTCAAAATGCATTGGTACTCTACACCTCAGTAGAGAGGATGTCTATCAGTACAGAAGCTGGTAATTGACCCTTTAATAGCGTCTGGAGTGGTCAGAACTTGTCGGTAGGTCACAGTCCGGTACCTTCAGGCGCAGACAGTGATCTACGACCTGAGCAATAGACGTTCTGTATAGCACAGGTAAAGGGTTCTTTGGGTTCTTTGGGTTCTTAATGGTCGTGGGACGCTTTGTGGTGCTGTATAGAACCATGTTGGGAATGAGAGAGTGAAGTTTGTGTTCTAAGCATATGTGTGTGTGTGTGTGTGTGTGTGTGTGTGTGTGTGTGTAGGACTGTCTGTTGGGGTCTGCACGCTGTGTGCTGTTCCAGTGTCCGCTGCACAGCTTCTCAGGATCGGCCTTATTCAGGATCAGCGCCCGCCTGTGGAACAGCACCTTCATAGAGGTAACAGCACCTCAGCATCCCACTCTCTCTCTCCCACTCTCTCTCTCCCACTCTCTCTCTCCTACTCTCTCTCTCCCACTCTCTCTCCCAATCTCTCTCTCCCACTCTCTCTCTCCCACTCTCTCTCTCCCACTCTCTCTCTCCTACTCTCTCTCTCCTACTCTCTCTCTCCCACTCTCTCTCTCCCACTTTCTCTCTCCTACTCTCTCTCTTCCACTCTCTCTCCCAATCTCTCTCCCACTCTCTCTCTCCCAATCTCTCTCCCACTCTCTCTCTCCCACTCTCTCTCCCAATCTCTCTCTCCTACTCTCTCTCCCACTCTCTCTCCCACTCTCTCTCCCAATCTCTCTCCCACTCTCTCTCTCCCACTCTCTCCCCCAATCTCTCTCTCCTACTCTCTCTCCCAATCTCTCTCTCCTACTCTCTCTCCCACTCTCTCTCCCAATCTCTCTCCCACTCTCTCTCTCCCACTCTCTCTCCCAATCTCTCTCTCCTACTCTCTCTCCCACTCTCTCTCCCAATCTCTCTCCCACTCTCTCTCTCCCACTCTCTCCCAATCTCTCTCTCCTACTCTCTCTCCCACTCTCTCTCCCAATCTCTCTCCCACTCTCTCTCTCCCACTCTCTCTCCCAATCTCTCTCTCCTACTCTCTCTCCCACTCTCTCTCCCAATCTCTCTCACTCTCTCTCTCCCACTCTCTCTCTCTCCTACTCTCTCTCTCACTCTCTCTCTCTCACTCTCTCTCTCCCACTCTCTCTCTTTTCCTCTCTCTCTTCTCACTCCCTCCTGTTTCTCTCCCTAAGTCAATACAGCTGTAATCGCTCTCTCTCTCTCTCTCTCTCTCTCTCTCTCTCTCTCTCTCTCTCTCTCTCTCTCTCAGGAGTTCTCCTCTGTCAGTGCGCTGGAGCTGCTGGTCAGAGCCAACATCACTGTGAAGTCCAGCATCAAACACCTAGTGCTTAGAGATGCTGCAGCACAGGTACAGCTCTCTCTCTCTCTCTCTCTCTCTCTCTCTCTCTCTCACACACACACACACACACACACACCGCACAGACAGGTTTGCAGGTTTAACGTGTGTGTGTGAATACCTGTCCCTCAGGTTCCAGTAATGATCTACCCTGAACACGGGCTTTCAGACCAGTACTGGATCCCCTGGTGGATCATCCTGATCGCGATCCTGGCCGGAGTTCTGGTGTTAGCCCTGCTGGTCTGCATTCTGTGGAAGGTACGGCTCATATATCTGTTCTATAAGCCCCGCCCCCTCATACAGTGTGATGTCATGAGTTTATTGATCTGTAGCTGTGGCCTGTGTCGGAGCTAAAGGGGATCTTTTATCGAGTTTCTCAGGCCCAGTCCAGTTAGATCTCCTCCCAGTCCAGTTCAGTTACGTCTTCTCCCAGTCCAGTTACGTCTTCTCCCAGTCCAGTTAGATCTTCTCCCAGTCCAGTTAGATCTTCTCCCAGTCCAGTTAGATCTCCTTCCAGTTCAGTTACGTCTCCTCCTAGTCCAGTTAGATCTCCTCCCAGTTCAGTTACGTCTCCACCCAGTCCAGTTAGATCTCCTTCCAGTCCAGTTAGATCTTCTCCCAGTTCAGTTACGTCTCCTCCCAGTCCAGTTAGATCTTCTCCCAGTCCAGTTAGATCTCCTCTCAGTCCAGTTGGATCTTCCAGTTGATTTTATGAACTTCTATCACATCTTTCTGTTTTTCAGATTCGTATGTCTTCCTCTGTCTAATTTCTGCTTCATCTGATTATTCTGAGCCACTTTAGTCATACAATGTACTGAAGGTCTGATGTACCAAGAGTCAGATATACTGAGGGTCTGCTGTACTGAGGGTCTTATCTACCTATAGTCTGATGTACTGAGGGTCTTATCTACCTATAGTCTGATGTACTGAGGGTACTGAGGATAGTGGGGTTATGATGAACTGAGGGTCTAATCTGCCGAGAGTCTGATGTACTGAGAGTGTAATCTAGTGAGGTTGTGACGTATAGCTGGTCTGATCTAATGAGTCTAAACTGTGTTGTTTGCTTATAGAAAAGAAAGTGGATCTAATCTGGAACTCATTCAGATCCACATGAAGTGGCTCAGTGTAAACAGGCTCTTAATTACTTTTGCACCTCTCTCTCTCTCTCTCTCTCTCTCTCTCTCTCTCTCTCTCTCTCTCTCCTTCCCTCCCTCTCTCTCTCTCTCTCTACCTCTCTCTCCCCTCTTGCTGGATGTTGGGCTAGTGTGGTTTTTTCAAGCGAACAGAGCGGCGTCAGCAGTTCGAGACTGAGTATTACCGAGCTCACCTCCAGCTTCAGCCGTCTGACGCTGAGAAACAGGCCACGGAGCTGCAGTAGGGCTCACTCGCCCCCCCTGCTCTCTCCCCCCCCCCACCCATCGGTAAAACTGCGCTCAGAGTCAGCACTAACGTCCAGCACGGCTGTCTGTCTGCTCGGTGTGCTTCTGTCCGTCTGTCAGTAACACAGACAGCCTCATTTATCACCTCTGATTCTAAAATGGAATTGTAGATGTACTGACTACTACTAACTTCTGGAGGCTTTTCCACACATTTGATCAGTTTTGGTAAATCAGGCTGAACGTTCATCCTTTGCAAAATAAAAAGTATTTAATTCAAATATTTCAAAAATGAAACTACTCCACTGCTTCTCTGTAACTTCAGCTCATCTACAGGATCAACTCCTTTAACCCATATATTTAAATAAACTGGGTACAGGTGAGGGGTTATCAGAGTCCTAGCAACAGTAACCATGGCAACCTCTCAATTTTCCTTGGAGGGAGACTTCCGGTGTCCACCCGCTGGTACTGTAGCCAGAGCTACAGGTGTGGACATGAGTCTCTGAAGGAGAAGTCAGAAGAAGGTCTGACCGCTTCACATCTGTATAGAATTTTTCAGCCAGGATGAACTCAGTGTGAAGACACTGTGTGTGTGTGTGTGTGTGTGTGTGTGTGTGTGTGTTCTGCACCTGGTGTGGTGTTTAACCTGCTTTATCTGATTCTGTTTGCTGTGATTTGCATCGTTTACTTAATCAGATCTCCAGGTGTCCTCTCCCTCATCAACCTCCAGAACTTCAGAAACTCCATCCAAGTGGTTCGTCTGGAGGCGTCTGCCTCTCACAGTCCAAATCTGATCTCTTCAGTGCTGAGCTCAGGGCTGGACTGGCCGAGATGCTCTGGACTGTGTGAAACGAGGATAAAACCTCATGACTTTCAAAGCATGTCTTTGCAAAATGAGTCATGAGAAAAAAGTGCTGCAGAGAAAACTGCTTACATCACTGCAAAACCCACACCTTCCAAATCATCTTAAATCTGATCAATACTGCAAAGGGTTAAGTCCCCTGTCTAAAGCAGAGTGTAGAATAGAATAAACTACAGAAAGTGGTTCTCCATCACTGTGTTCATCATTAGAACATCTCCAGAGTTCTCCTCTATCATGGAGTCTAGTATTATTTAGAGTTCTCCTCAGATCAACACCTGGTTTGGTGGTAAATCAGGGCTTAATGATGGTAAATCAGGTGAGCTGCTGCTGCTGCTGCTGCTGCTGCTGATGGAGGTGAACACATCCTCCACGCTGTGCTGGCTGGACTGGGGGGCGTCCAGGAGAACCCTGGAGGAGCCGAGCTCTGTTCTTCAGACTAGCTTACCGACAAGATCTCACTACTTTCTTTCTTCAGAATGAGAAGCTCTTGTTTCTCCTTTTTACTGGATTCATGTTCAGCTGCTTTATCTGTTTATCTGGGGGGGGGGGTACACTAAAATCTCTACTGTACGGTATGTATGAACCCAACCCACTAGCAAATGCCTTTCGAGGCTAAACGCAGTGGCCCTAGCCAACCAAAGTCGGCCTATCTAATGAGATCATTTGACTAAATAAGTAACAAGGACACACAGTGTCATTGATGCAAAGCACCAAAAGCCAATATCAGGTATCAGTGGCACCCCCTTGTGGCCTTATATTTCATAAATTGACTGGATTTAAGGTGATTTTACTGCCCAGGGTTTATTTTTATTAGATGATCTGATTTGCATATGTTAAATGAGTGTCCACCTGAGTGATATGGGCCTCTCTCTCTCTCTCTCTCTCTCTCTCTCTCTCTCTCTCTCTCTGTCTCAGTGTGGGTTTTTCCGGCGGGCTCAGTATAAAGATAATGTTCCTCAGTACCACGCTGTGAAGATCCCACGTCAAGAACGTTCTCAGTTCCAGGACAACAAGTCCATCATTTCACACAAGAAGGAGTGGGCGACCCACTGGACCGATGGCACATCCTGATGTTCTGGAACTTTCCTTTCTCTTCTCCCTCGCTCGACCTCAGTGGACTCTGCCCGCAGCGTCCCGTCACAACGGCAGCATCCGGACGCTGAGCGCTTTTATACTAAATAGCCTTTATAACTGCTACCTTTACTAACTCACACACACACACACACACACACACACACTCCAGTACACAACTTAACTGATAGACTGACTCGTCCCAAACATTCAGTAAAGCTTAAAGGGGAATTCCACCAACTTTTAAAATTCTTCATAATTTAGCAGTTAAGATGTTAAAGTGGGGTTTGGTGGATTTGGTGTGAAACGCTCGGTTCTAGATAATCTCCCCCAGTCAGAGCTGGAGTTCTACAGTGGAGGTTCTAGATAAGCTCCCCCAGTCAGAGCTGTGGTTCTACAGTGGAGGTGAAGGGAAGCAGACGTCTGAAGCTCTAATAAAAGCTCCTCACAGAAAGTTCTTCACCTAATGGTGATGAAGACGCTGCCTGATGCCTGAGACACGGTTCTACCAGAGTTCTGAGAAGAGTTCGGCTCTAGAACCTGCTTTTAAAATCAGATCATTAAAATGGTGGAGGGATACATGCTGCAGGGTGTAGTGCGGCTACAGAAAGTAGTCCCTAAAGAGAACTGGATTCTCCACTATTTTACTTTCATCATCATCATCATCATCATCATTCCATATAAAACTCAGAAGACTCGTGTAGCTGCACTGGTGGGTTTGGATAGGAGATAAATTATGGGCTGTATCTGTGTTGTTGTAGTCATGGTGACCGACGCCTGCTTCCATTCACCTCCACTGTAGAGAGATCAGAGTGGGTCAGTTTCTCCATAATGAACCATTTTACGCCAATTTTTTTTTATGTTTTCATCTCAAACGCTGAATTATGTTGGAATGGTGGGAAATTTCCCTCTAATGAACTGACAGCTTTAGTTTGTAGATAGTTTTTAGGTTCCTCAGCTGTGTTTTAGGTGTCATTTCTGATGGAAGTGCCTTAATTACAGGGTTTAACGAACTCCTAAGAGGTTAAACCCATCAGTTAGATATTCTACATCTGGAGTGTATCTACAGAGAACCCTGGTAGTTCCTCCAAGGTTCTAGAGCTACTTTCTGTTCTTCTACTCAAGCAAGATGTCATTATTTCTTTACCGGACATGAGTCGATGGAGTTAGGTCCATCTACACACCTGTGGAGGAGACCCAGTACAACCCCAATGAGTATCATAGAGTTTTTAGGTGCACAGCTTTAACATTAGACATTAATCACCACATGTACTCTATTAAACCGTTAATATCCGCTAATTAGAGGTGGTTCTCCTGTGGAACCCGACCGTCCAGACAGAACTGCCCTGCCGATGTTTTTTTTAGCGTTTCTGTTGTTAAATCCATTATCAAAGTACAATATGTGGACAAAAGTATTGGGACACCTGCTCATTCACTGTTTCTTCCAATATCAAGGGTATTGAAAAAAGAGTTGATCTTGCTTGTTACTTGTTGGAGTAACCGTCTCTACTGTCCAGATTTTGGAAGAGCATTGCTGTGAGGATTTGATTGCATTCACTGTCAAGAGCGTTGAAGAGCGTCAGGATGTTGGATGATGATCACCACCCCACCACATCACCCCCAACTCCCCAACTCATCCCAGAAGTATTAGATGGAGCTCCACCATCATTCCAGAGAACACAGTTCTTCCACTGCTCCACAGCTCCTCAATGCTGGGGGGCTTTATACCCCTCTAACCAATAGGGTCATGATGTTGATCTGCTCCAGAGAGTCCTATTCTATTGGCAGTACTTCTTCTCTACAGAGACTAGACAAGCTGTGTGTGCATTTGCACATCTGTGTCAGCAATGGGTGCAGCTTAAAGCAGCTGGATGCATTTATTAGAAGTCCCGTCCACAAACTTTTGGACATATAAAATCAGTGGGTATTATCTGGGAGTTCGGCCCAGTGACAACTTTTATTCTAGATGTTGGAACATTGCTGTGAGAGCATTTGATTGTATTTAGCCACAGAGTGAAGTCAGGTACTGATGTTGGACAAGTCCAGCTCATCCCAAAGGTACTGAATGGAGCGCCATCATAACTCCAGAGAACCCCACAAACTAATGCTGGGGGGGGTTATGCCCCTCTAGCCCACGCTCAGCTTTGGGCATGGTGACTTTAGGGTCATGTGCTCACAGCTGCTCCAGAGAGTCCCGTTCTATTGGTCAGTGCTTTTCTACGGAGATTATCCAGCTGTGTGTAAGTAAATTCTTTGTACGTCCGAGTGTCGGAAATGACCCCACATGTTAATGAAGTGAAACTGTGCGTGTGGACATTGCTGGACAATCTTAAATTTGATGCATGACAGAATGACAGATGTTGCTGTAGGTTGTTTCCCCGTCGACCAATCAGATATTTATTTCTGACTGTTTCACTGTAAATAAATAAAATATGTATCATATCAGTTTTCTGAACTGTCTGTTTTTCTCTTCTCTTCTCGCTTTCTTCACATCTACGTTTTCACCACTACAGATAATAATCTAACATCTTCAATCTGCTCAGCACACACTGGTTAGCCAGAACATTAAAACCAACTGCCTAATAACATGTAGGTCCTCCCCGTTCTGATGAAACAGCTCTGATCCTCAAACCATGGACTTCACAAGACCTCCAAAAGTAACTCTGACTTCTTCTGTGGTCTTCCTGAGAAGCTGGTTTACCAGTTTGCCTAAAAGACAGCTGACAGAACCCCGGCCCATCCTGCAGAACCTTTCCCTTTCTGATGCTTGACTGAGAGAAACTGATTAGACTGTCTGATCTTCACGGGCATTACTGTTCTTCAGCACCATCAATTCAACCTCAGGTTCTAAATTTTAGTCTGTGAACTCACTGCCAATTGTTTAAACCATTAAAAATGAATAAAGTATTTGATCTTAGACCTTTTTATCTCTTCAGAAAAGCAGAATGTCATTAAAGGCAGAAGAAACACTTTTTGACTTAATTTTCACTTTAAAAATGTAATCTAATGTAGCTGCTGGACAGGAATGGGTTAATGAATGTTCCCCACCTTAAAACACCTGTTGGATCTTTCTGGAAATGATCAAAGCTCTTATGTCCATTATAGTGCTGGTTACCATGGAAATAAAGTGATTGCGGACAACATTGTCACAAAGTGATTCCAGAGGGAAATCCTCATCCTGATCCTGAGAGAAGCACTCCTCCATGGGATTACCGCTGGACGTTAAGCTGCTTTCATCAATTAGGAGTTTTTGGTGTCTACCTGTAATTAACTCTATATAACATTATAATAAACCCAAATAGACATAAAGTCAGTGTTCAGTGAGAGTGTCTACCTGTAATTAACTCTATATAACATTATAATAAACCCAAATAGACATAAAGTCAGTGGTCAGTGAGAGTGTCTACCTGTAATTAACTCTATATAACATTAGAATAAACCCAAATAAACATAAAGTCAGTGTTCAGACCCAGACCCCCAGCTGACCTCAAGGCAGCAGATGTCTACTGGGGGTGCCAATTAATATGTAAATACATACATTTAATATATAGATTGTCTTGCACATTCATCTGCAGTATTA
Source organism: Salminus brasiliensis (assembly GCF_030463535.1). Taxonomy (NCBI): domain Eukaryota; kingdom Metazoa; phylum Chordata; class Actinopteri; order Characiformes; family Bryconidae; genus Salminus; species Salminus brasiliensis. The sequence goes on from NC_132898.1 coordinate 665,042, forward strand.
AATACTTCACAGTAAACGCTCCATTCAGTCGACTGAGCTGAGATGAATCATTTTAATCCTCTGCTTTGGTCATCGTGTCACTTTATAACTCCCTCCAGAGAGTCACTAATCCATTAATGGAGATTATGACTTTAACAACTCTGCGTGTTTATGTATTTGCACCCCCCACTTTCCTTCCTGTGTTGTCGAGGGTGCAGGACAGCAGCAGTATAAATGTGGCCTTCTGTCCCGTCCTGCTCAGAACACACACTCTCACTCTCACACACACTGATCGTAGGAGAATGGAGGCAGGAGTGTGGTTCACGCTGTTTGGGGTTCTGCTGGCCGTGACTGGGATGGGTCACTGCATCCAGGAGGGAGAGGTGCTGGAGCCGAGTGGCCGACTGGTTGTGAACTCAGAGGAGAACATCGCAGAGAACCTGGTAAAATCTGAGCGTCTGTACTATACCTCACTGTACCTCACTGTACCTCACTGTATCTCTCAGTACCTCACTGTACCTCACTGTACCTCTCTGTACTTTAACTACATTCACTTTCTGTTTTAATTGAGATGTCTGTCCTAAAAAACATTCAATCATTGATCTATTATAGATATAATATCATTATATAATTAATATCATATCATACAGAAATATAGATTGTTAAATTTTATGCATCATAAATACATTATAACACAACTAACAGTGAGACACAACTATTCTAGATTATCTTAATGTTAGTGTATAATGTATATAACACCTGAATGTGTGTGTGTGTATGTGTGTGTGTGTCTAGGTCAGTGAAGAAGAAGTGGGTCGTGTTCTGGAAGATCGTCTGCTGACCTCAGTGTTGCGCTCTCTGCTTCATGGCTCTCAGAGACACACCCGCAACCCCTCAGTCCTGTATCAGCCTCAGCGGTGTGTGTGTGTGTGTGTGTGTGTGTGTGCTGATGTAGTGTAGGTTTAAATGTGTAGTGTGAACAAAAACACACCCAAAGGCAGTGTTAAAGTCACCCCAACTGGTAGAGAGAGAGAAAGCATGTTGAAAGTGATGCTCGCTCATCCATTTGGCTGGGCTGGGAGAGAGTCTGCTAAATGCCGTTAATGCCAATCTGAATGTAGATGAACTGCCTCTACCACCAAAATCCACTCCCAGCACTAATCTCACCCTCTGCCTCGTCACTTTTCTCCAGATTTGGCCGCGGTGCTCGAGGAGACCTGCCTGCGGAAGAGAGGATACAGTCCCGAGACTGGGAGACCGTCCCCGGGCAGATATGGAGCATGGCCGTGCCTCAGAGATTCGGCAAAAAGTAGCACAGCTCACCATGTCCCAGAGAGACCGGCATGACTGAGGGTCAGAATCAGCGGTTACAGACAGACCCTTCCCTCATCCCCACCCATCCCATCACACCTCACCTGCTGCTCTCTGTTAAAACAACCTGAGTGTAAAAGAAGCATGTGCCATCACTAACCCAGCCCGTCATCATCACCAGAACTACAGTGAGAGTCCTAGGGAGGGGATGGGGATCAGAAACTGGAATAGGGGGGTGGGGGGTGACTCCAGGATGGGGGTGAAGAAGGCTGCTGTAAATATTGAATGATGCTGTACGGTGTGTCTGTGCTGTAATGAACCTCTGAAAGCAGTAAACTGGCTGTGAGCACCAGCTGATTTCCTCCGAGTCTGATTCTCCAGTGTAACCAGTGTGAACACAATCTGAACAGCTTTTAGGGGGTTACTCTGACATCATGAGTGTTTGTCATGGTTTGTCATGGTTGTCAAGTTTGATATTCCAGATATTCCAGAAACCCCAAATCAGAGTTTCTTAGGATTTGTCTTTCTAAATACAGCACTGTGCAAAAGGCTCAGTCTTCTGAAGCGTAAAGCAGCTGATCTCCTCAGTAAATCACTGATATTATAATAATCACTAATAACACAGAACTCCTACAGAACGTGGTGGTGGTTCTCCATCCAGTACTTTTGGGATGAGTTGGGGATGAGGTAGGGCGGTTGTCATCCAACCTGACCTCACTAATGTGCTTGTGGCTGAATGCAATCAAATCCTCAAAGCAATGCTCTTCCAAAATCACTCCAACACAAGCAGGAGAAATTCTTTTTAATAGCCTTGATTCCAAAACAAGCAATAAATAAGCAGGTGTCCCAATACTTTTGTCCATATAGTGTGTAATAGAACTTCTATTAATATCAGTAAATCACTGATATTAGAATAAACTGCAGAAAGTGGTGGAGGTTCTCCATCACTGTGTTCATCATTAGATCATCTCCAGAGTTCTCCTCTATCATGGAGTCTAGTATTATTTAGAGTTCTCCTCAGATCAACACCTGGTTTGGTGGTAAATCAGGGCTTAATGATGGTAAATTAGATGAGCTGCTGCTGCTGCTGCTGCTGATGGAGGTGAACACATCCTCCACGCTGTGCTGGCTGGACTGGGGGGTGTCCAGGAGAAACCTGGAGGAACCGAGCTCTGTTCTTCAGACTAGCTCACCGACAAGATCTCACTACTTTCTTTCTTCAGAATGAGAAGCTCTTGTTTCTCCTTTTTACTGGATTCATGTTCAGCTGCTTTATCTGATCTGATGAGATCTGGAGCTTCTACAGTAGAACCCTCTCACTGCTGAGAGATGGAGGTAGAGTGACGGGGTTAGGGGACTAAAACCTCTGTACTTTAAGTTTATGTGCATTATTTATGGTTAGATTTCAGCTAATTCAGAAGTCTGATTCTTATTCTTTTATTTTTCAAACGAATGACAGATAAATCACACCTCATCAGCAGATTCATAAAGTGCAAGAATTACATTTTAAGAGGAATAATCGTCTAAAATCTCATCAGAATATGAAATATTAGGTTGTTGTTATAGTATAATGTTATTTAACTCGTTTCTAAACATGTTTAAGTTACTTTAAAATCATCATAAACACATTCAGTACATATAATTACTTTAAGCAAATAAAAATACTCAGAAATAAGTTCAATAACCTAAAAACATCCAGCTAACATTTCTCTCTCTAAGAGCTGATTTCTGTGCCCTCAGCCCTGTCTCAGAGGAGGTCTGGGAGAGGGAGGGGGTGGGGTCTAAAGGCTGGTAAAGAGTGTCTTGATCTGAAGCAGCCAATCAGGAGACAGCAGGGTGTTGGTGGGCCGGACTGGAAGGGCGGTGGAGAGGTGGTGGTGGTGGTGGTGAGGAGAGAGGAGGCGGGGGGGCTAAAGCAGGAGAAAGGAGGGGGAGAACACTGAGTGTCTGAGTGCCCTTTTTTACCGCAGTGAGCCGGAGAGAGAGAGAGGACCAGAGCTGAGCGCGAGCGAGAACAACAGCCTTTAGAGGGTCTCAGAGGGTCTCAGAGGGTCTGCGTTTGAGGTGTGAGAGGAGAACAGAGGAGAGACAGAAGACTCAGACTGCATGCTCTCATATAGATCTTCCTCCTGCATCACCTTCATCGCCTCTCTCTCTCTCTCTCTCTCTCTCTCTCTCTCTCTCTCTCTCTCTCTCTCTCTCTCCCTCCTTGGTTTGTCCTCTCTCTCTCTCTCCCTCTAGTCTCTCACTATATTACTCTCACCCATTTCACCCACTCATCGCTATGGAGACCGGGAGCCCGCGCAAGATCCAGTTCACAGTCCCTTTGCTGGACTCTCACCTGGACCCTGAAGCTGCTGAACAGGTGAGATGCTGCTGATGAGGATGATGATGATAATGATGAAGGCTGGCTGTCTGAGTCTAATGTAAACAAATGTGGAAGAGTTGACCGGTTTCGGCTGGACTCTGGACTTCTCTAGACGAGTCTCCTCTATGGGGGATTGTGAGGAGTGTGTTTGTGTTTGTGTTTGTGTTTGTTTTAAGTTGCTTATTGGGACTCGAACCTGTTAGCCCACTTTACAACTAGGGACCTCTGGACTTGTGGGGACCTTACCTGTGCTCCTCAAAGATCACCACTTCCATAAAGAGAAAGTATCTTATTATTGTGTTAACATGGTGTGTGTGTGAGTGTGTGTGTGTGTGTGTGAAAGTGTGTGTGTGAGAGAGTGTGTGTGTGCCTCGTTTTTTATTTAAACTCATTTCAGTGAAACATTCCATTAAACTCCTCTTAATGAATTATTGATGTGTTTTATGAGATATTTATGAGCTTCTGTTTTATTCTGCCTGAGAGCGCTGGAGAAGTGGGGCAGTCTAAAATAAGCTGAGAATTCACCGCCTTCCAGAAGTATTGGCACCCCAGTAAGAAAGAGGAATAAAAGGTGTGGGGAAAGCTGTTCATCAGTATCTCACACTGAACCTCTGTACGTTCAGGGAGGGAAAGTCCTCATTAATAGAAATTCAGTTCAATTAAGCGTTTATTTGTTATTAGAACTCAGGACGTAGACCCAGTTGTCATAACTTTACTAAACTGCATGTATATATAAACATTTATAAACAGTCATATCAGAATATTATATATAGTGGAAATAACCGCTCTTGGCTCAGATGACGCTAATGAGTCGTGTCATGATCTCTATTAGGGTGATGGAAGATGTTCATTATAGAGGTTAGCTGCTCCACAAAACCACTCGCCGGAGTTCTCATTCCCCGTAGCATCAATGGCCTGAGGGGCACCACTGTTCTGCCGTTGGGAACCACTCAGTGTACTACAGTGGCGCTAGAACATCCCACAAAGTTGTCTATGTCTGAGATGCAGCCATCCTTTGCTTGGTACCCTATTACCACGCCCATTTGGACATTGATCAGTTTGCTTCCTTTGCCCACGATGATCGTTTTTCACTCTGCAACAGCTGACTGGTGTGCTCGCTTATATAGAGGTGACCCTGTCAGTCACGGGGTATCTGTGACGTCCCGGGCAGAGTTCATTCAAAGCCAGGGGTGGTCCAAATGTTCTGATTAGACTGTGGCAGTGGGCGAAGGGTAGGGTGCATCTTCATGGGATGCTCTGGAGCTGCCGTAGTGAAGCTGTTCCGAGAATTGTCTTCTAGCACATTGAGTTCCTCCCAACAGCCAGAGGGGAGCGACGACTCCAGCGAGAGGTCCAGAGCGATCGTACTGTGGTGCTGTGGTGTTGCCAGACTGTTGTTATGGTCTTGCCAGGTTGTTACAATGGGGCGTTTAAAGTGATTGCTAGGTTGTTGCCGTGGTACCCTACATGATTAGTTGAGTGTTACTAGTGTATTTGCATCATTGTGTAAGGATGGACAATGAAATAGGGTTCAGAACCTGAGTGGAGTCCTTTCAGTCCTATGGGGACCTGTTGCTACATGGAAACCGTACATCCAGCCAAAAAGGGATGCAGATCTCTGCACTCATCACTGAGTACCAAGCACTGCTACTGCTGAGAAGCCGCCTGTGCTGCTTTACAAGTTTTACAGTTGTATACATGGACACATTCTAATCTGATGAAGATATTAGGTGGATCATTAACAGACTATTAACGACTCGGTGATGAAGTGAACATCTGCTCGAAGGTATTTGTATTGTCTGCATGGAGGTCTGTCTGCATGTCTGAGTCACCTCTGATAACTAAACAGGTGTATTTTAGTTTTTTGGAGTCTAGAACCCTTTTCCCCTTTAATATCCACGGGTCTGACGCCAGGAGAGGCTTGCTTCTGGCCCCACTGACGCCTTGCTGGAGGTGATAATTGTAGTTTTGGTGACCTGGTGACCCCCAATTCTCCTGCAGTTTGTCCATCTCTGATTGTTTGTGTAAAAATCCTGCCTCTGAAACCTCTTCCTCCTCATCCTCCTCCTCCTCCTCCTCCTCCAGGCAGGTTCATCTCAGCTGGAGATTAGATTTCTGTAACCCGTTTAGAAGGCTCTGGGTGTTTGACCTGCATGTCACCTCTTATTTACACCCGGACGTTACAAACAGAAGGTGTTGGCAGGAGAAGTGAGCAGAGTAGCTTTATTTCAGGGCCTACAACATCCTAACAAACAGTCCTGAAACCAGCTACAGGTGTGTGTGTGTAATTATTGGTGGGCAGAGCACTTCTTTAATCATTTTAAATTCACACCACTCACTATAGTCCTAACCATTACATGATGAGATCATGGATTATAACAGTTTATAACAGATTATCACAGATTATTACAGATTACTGTGGATCATAATGGATTATGTAAGGCAGTCAGAGACTGAGCAGATTAACAGACAGTAATGCGCTGAGCGGCTGATCTGTGTTTTCTCAGTGAAACAGTGAAAAGTTCAGACAGAGCTGATGAGGGACTATGATGTGATGATTCTGATGATTTTGATGATTTTGATGATGATAGTGATAATGAGGATGATGATAAAGATAGTGATTATGACAGTAATGGTGGTGGTGATGATGCTAATGCGTAATGATAGTGTACTGATAGTGATGATGGTGATGATGATGATAGTAATGATGATGGTGATGATGGTGAGGATGATGATGATGGTATTCATGATGATAGTGATCATGTGGATAAAGATATTAATGATGATGGTAATGGTGATAATGCTAATGTGTAATGATAGTGTAGTGATGATGATGGTGAGGATGATGATGATGACGGTGTTATTGATAATGAAGATAGAGATGATGATGGTGATGGTAAGGCTGTTGATTAATGGTGATGGTAATGGTAGTTATGATAGTGTTAATGATGCTGGTGAGGATGATGGTGATGAAATTGATGATGATGGTAATGACAGTATAGTGATAATGATGAAATTGATGATGATAATGCTGATAGTGATGATGATGATAATGCTGATAGTGATGGTGATGATAGTTATGATAGTGTTGATGATGGTAGGTATGATGCTGCTGCTGCTGCTGATGATGATGATGATGAAGTGGACTAAATCAGTCTCTGCATCTCAGTTGTGTGTTTCCCTTTATTACTCCATCCACCTCTCCTACACTGCTTTGTTGTTCTATTGTTCCATTCATCTGGTGTTGCCATGGTAACCCCCTACACGTCAGCCTCTTTCTTCCAGTAAGTCCTATATGTTTTCTAAGTTCCTCCAGTATATTGACAGAGTATCAACAGTGTAGGTGTTAGGAGTACTGATGCCAACTCCAGCAGCACGACAGTGTTTGTACATATTAGGACTCCACACTGCTTTAACCCCTAAATCCAGCACACACAGCTTTCAGCTCAGACGCTGTACTCCAGCAGATTAGCTCAGATCATTCCGTTCATGATCATTAATCAATATTCTCCCCTTGTGAACAGTCTGGTATGTAAATGATCTTGGCTTCATTTTAGAGTGTTTGTGTAAAGATGTTTAGGTGGATATTTTAGATGCGCTGATAACTCTGGCTGATATTTGGTGTCCATATCTCAATTCAATCCCAGCACTGCTGGTTTGGGTTATAGACCCCCCTCTCCTTCATTCTCTAAAATAAACTATATATAACAGTAGTTGGGGAAAACATACACACCCCTTGGGGCCATCTGGAAACATGAAACTTTAATGAACGCTGCCAACTTTAACACCGCCTACCAGCTTCACTCCAGCAGTGCCGAGTTTTCCAACAACAAAGAATTTCTGCAGGATTTCATCATCATCATCATCATTCACAGTCCTAAAACTGACAGGGAGAACCCTATAAACCAACACCTCTCAGAAGGTTGTGGGTTTATCTGCCAGACTGTCTGACGTTCGCCTCATCGCTGATTTAGGAGTTTTCACCGTGTTTAGAGGAACGGCTCTGTGCTGAAGGGTTCTGTGCTCGGAGAAGATTCCTGCCAGTTTCCCTACCACAGCAGATGGAGATAAAGCGAGAGAGAGAGAGAGAGAGTGAGTGGGAGAGAGAGAGAGAGAGAGAGAGGGAGAGAGACTGAATAATTGGATTCACTCCCATCAGTGACTCTATCAGCTTGTGTTCACACACACGACACCTCATAATTAACTCAGTAATTAAAGTAATTAAATCAGGTCTGAAACCTGAGCTGGTGGGCCGGCTGGGTCCAGGCTTCCCCTCGCTCTCCTCACCGTACCGGAGGACCATCTCACCACCGCCTGCTCTACACACAGTCTCCGAATACAAACCTGAAAACGGATTACGTCTGAATTTTAGGGGGTTCGATTTTTCATTTGAGACTGAGTCAGCAATGTTCCAGCATTGAAACCCTGATCAAGCGGTTCTAGACTCAACGGTTCTCTCCTCTGAAAGCAGGCCTGTGCTCTGCTGTGTGCGGAGGAGAAAACACAGAGCTGCATTTTAAGGGATGCTGGGATGAAAGAAGCCAGATTCTGAGATACCAGACCCTGGGGGCAGAACGGCATGTGTGTGGAGAGAGAGAGAGAGAGAGAGAGAGGGAGAGAGAGAGAGAGAGAGAGAGAGGGAGAGAGAGAGAGGGAGAGAGAGAGAGAGAGAGAGAGAGAGAGAGAGAGAGAGGAGAGAGAGAGAGAGAGAGAGAGAGAGAGAGGGAGAGAGAGAGAGAGAGAGAGAGAGAGAGAGAGAGAGAGAGGGAGAGAGGAGAGAGGGAGAGAGAGAGAGAGAGAGAGAGAGAGAGAGAGAGAGGAGAGGAGAGAGAGAGAGAGAGAGAGAGAGAGAGAGAGAGGGAGAGAGAGAGAGAGAGAGAGGGAGATGTGTGGGACGGTAGGAATGTTGTCCTGAGTTTAGTCACTCTCTCCAGTGAAGAGCAAAAAGAGTAAAGATGGAAATGAAATGATTCTCCTCGTGACGTACTAAAGTAACA
>NC_132898.1:674176-681676 GCF_030463535.1 Salminus brasiliensis
TAACACCTCTACACGATCACTATCACTATGTCAGCAATATTGCTATTGGAGTAACGTCTCTACATATTAATATCTATATAGCATCAATATTTCAGTTTGATCAATATCTCTACATCATCAGCCCCGCCCCCTCCCCCAGCAGCTCAGTTCACTGTGTGCCGTTTTACAGCAAAAACACTGCAGCACTTTGGTCTGAATGGATGTTTAGAATGTTAGCTATGAGTGAGAACACACTCACACACACACAGACACACACACTCACACACTCACACACACACTCACACACACACACACACACAACTGATCTCCACATTCATTTAGTAAATCAGTGTAATTAAGCAGCTAGAGGGTCATTAATGAAACAATACAGGAGCTATTTTTAAAGACTGGATTACAATCAGTACAGCCATGACGACACCTCCTTCTCACGAGAACAAACACACACACACACACACACACACACACACACGCCTGCAGATGTCTTATTGTAGTGTGTGCAGCAGCAGGAGAGCGCGGAGTAAAAACAAAGCTTCCCAAGAGGCAAAAAATCAGACAGAGAAAAAAACAGCCTGCCTTCATTTGATCCACATCCTTAATACTTCTGCATCCTCCACGCCGGTCCCTTCTCTCCGCACGCGCTCGACACTTCTACATCACCAGCGTCTTTAAACGAACTGTTATTTAAAATGTTCAGTAAAATCGTTGGATATTTTGGAACAGCTCGGTTCTAAAAATAGTTTGGAGATAAAAGCCGGGTCTTGGTGCTGCATGTTGAGCGGTGACACACATTCTCATACCACACTTGGTGTCGGGGGATGCTGTGGTTGCTAGGCAACAAGGTGTCCTGTCCTAGAAAAAGTAAAAAACAGGGGTTGTGCTCAGGTGAACCTGCACATGCACAGCTCATCCTTTACAGTGTTAACACACTGTTAACACTTCAGTGCACCAGTGCCTACAGTTTAACCCCCAGAACATCCAGATCAGCTGAACTCAATTCTTTATTTATCTTTATTTGATTGTGGAAAATCTCAACAGAGACGGATGAATCAGAACTTAATCACATGACCCTGAAGAAATCAGCATGTGTGTGTGTTAATGGTCTGTGTGTGTGTTAAGGGTGTGTGTTAATAGAAGGTTCTGAGTGAGAAATTGATAAAAACATTTTTTTTATACATTTTGAGATGTTTTGAACATTCCTTCTTAATTTAATCTTTTCTCTCATTTAACTGCAGAAGTAGATGAAGACCGTCTTTCCAACCACTTATACAAGGTAATTCTTTTATTTTCCAGCCAAGTAGCCAATCAGAACCAGGATCCTGAAAAGCCACATGAGGCTAGAAGATGCATTTCTGAGAAATTCATTATTAGATTATTAATATTATTATTATTATTAGTAGTAGTAGTATTATTTATTATTATTCTTTTGTAGCTGTTTGTAACATGGTAATTTAATAGACGTGCTGACGCTGTGAGCAGCTGCTGTCAGAAGAAAAGTTCCTTCTTTAATTCCTACATTTATTTCTTCCTCTACAGCAAGCTTTGCTGAACTCACCTCGACAGAGACGGAAAGGAGCCAAAGGAACCCCCACAATGAAAGGTAGAACATTTACTACCCGTAGAACCGTGTTAAAACCGTGTTAAACTGTCTTAAATCTGCCCTAAAAGTTCGTAAACAGTCCTAAACCTGTCCCACACTATTCTAAACTGTCCAAAACATGTTGTAAACATTCACAGTTTGTTTCACTGTGTTCCATTTACCATTTAAACTGTACTAACCTGTTCTAGATAATCCTAAACCTGTCCTAAAACATCCTAAACTACCCTAAACTGTTCTAAACCTGCCCTAAACCAGCCCTACATTTTGTAAACAGTCATAAACCTGTCCTAAACTATCTTAAACTGTCCTAAATCTGTCTTACACTATCCTCTAAACAGTCCTAAACCTGTCCCAGATTATTCTAAACAGTCCTAAACATGTTCTGACTGTTCACAGTCTGATCCAAACCACTTTAAACTGTACTAACCCGTCCTAAACTACCATAAACTGTCCTGAACTACCCTACTAAACCTAAATCTGCTAAACCTGTCATAGACCTTTCTCAACGGTCAACCTGCTTTAAACTTGTCCTATACTTTTTAAAAATATCCTACACTGTCTTAAACCTGCCCATTTTGTAAACAGTCCTAAAACTGCCCTAAACTATCCTAAACTGTCATAAATCTGTCCTACACTTCTCTAAACTGTCCTAAACCTGTCCTACACTATCCTAAACTGTCCTAAACCTGTCTTACACTATCGTAAACTGTCCTAAACCTGTCCTACACTATCCTAAACTGTCCTAAACCTGTCTTACACTATCGTAAACTATCCTAAACCTGTCTTACACTATTGTAAACTATCCTAAACCTGTCTTACACAATCCTAAACTATCCTAAACCTGTCTTACACTATCGTAAACTATCCTAAACCTGTCTTACACTATCCTAAACTATCCTAAACCTGTCTTACACTATCGTAAACTATCCTAAACCTGTCTTACACTATTGTAAACTATCCTAAACCTGTCTTACACAATCCTAAACTATCTTAAACCTGTCTTACACTATCGTAAACTATCCTAAACCTGTTTTACACTATCGTAAACTATCCTAAACCTGTCTTACACTATCCTAAACTATCCTAAACCTGTCTTACACTATCGTAAACTATCCTAAACCTGTCTTACACTATTGTAAACTATCCTAAACCTGTCTTACACAATCCTAAACTATCCTAAACCTGTCTTACACAATCCTAAACTATCCTAAACCTGTCTTACACTATCCTAAACTATCCTAAACCTGTCTTACACTATCGTAAACTATCCTAAACCTGTCTTACACTATCCTAAACTGTCCTAAACCTTACACTATCGTATCGTAAACTATTCTAAACCTGTCGTAAACTACCTTAAACTGTCCTAAACTATCCTAAACTGTCCTAAATCTGTCCTACACTAACCTAAACTGTTCTAAACCTGTCATACACTTAAACTGTCCTAAATGATCCTAAACTGTCCTGAACCTGTCCTAAACTATTTTAAACTGTCCTAAACCTGTCATACACTACCCTAACTGCCCTAAACTTGTCCCAGACTATGCTAATGTTCACAGTCTGTTAAAACTACTTAAAACTTCACTTCTTGCCCTAAACTGTCCTAAACTACCATAAACTGTCAACAACTTGTTCAAAACAAACCCAAACATCTGGAAGCACACCTGAGGCAGGTCTCTTTAGTGTCGTCTAGCTCCACTGAGGGGGTGATGTAAAGAGAGTGTTTATAGTGAATCAGGGTTTGCACATTGCACAGTGGTGAAGGTTCAGGGTGAACTCTGGGTGATGGACAGTTTGTCTGCTTTGTCTTCAGAGCTGCAGTTCATGGTGGAACACCATCTGTACCGGCAGCAGCAGGGCGCGGCGGACGAATCCTCCGAGAGCTGTTTATCAGAGCGGACAAGTCCTGACGCCATGCCCTGTGGGGAGGAGCTGCCAGTGGATGAAGGAACCTGGACCACGGAGAAGGAGACAGTTGAGGCCCTCGAGAAACTGCGCTGCCAAATGGAGAGTTTATCAGAGGCAGCAGGAGGAACAGAACCTTCTCCCGCCAGGGAACAGCCCGGATCTGCTGCGGTCACCCCGGCAACATCTCAACAACAAGCACCAGCAGGTGAATTCACACAAACACACATCTGTTCAACAGAAGTTTTTATTTATGATCATTAATGTTCATCAACACCAGAGCAAAGCATGCCATAGTCCATTTGTTCTGTAGGAGTAAGGGAGCATCGGAAAATTCAAATAATGTAATTATGGAGTAATGGATGAATGAAGTAATGTAATTATGGAGTAATGGAGTAGTGTAGTAATGTAATTATGGAGGAATGAAGTAATAAAGTAATGTAATTATGGAGGGATGGAGGAATGGAGTAATGTAGTAATGGAATTATGGAGTAATGAAGTAATGTAATTATGGAGTAATGGAGTAGTGTAGTAATGTAATTATGGAGGAATGGAGTAATGTAATTATGGAGTAATGGAGTAATGAAGTAATGTAATTATGGAGGAATGGAGGAATGGAGTAATGTAATTATGGAGTAATGGAGTAATGAAGTAATGTAATTATGGAGGAATGGAGTAATGTAGTAATGGAATTATGGAGTAATGTGCTGGAGTGGGAACTCAGTGAGGGAAGTGTGTATTCACACCTGGTTGTGTGTGTTTTTGTGTGTTATTGTGTGTGTTTATGCAGCAGCAGCAGCAGCAGGTCGGTCCTCCTCCACTGAGGATCCTGCAGAACCTGAGCCGCCCCAGAGGAGCGGCAGTGAGAGAAAGTAGAGACAGCGGCGGTGATTAAGAGGCGGTTCAGATAAACAGAGAAGAGAACCCTGGGGAGTGTGTGTACGGCGTGTTTATGGCTTGTGGAATGACACTGTAGACAATCGGAAGACTTTTATTCACTAATCAGCGAGACGTTAGACAGGAGGTTTAAATCCCTAACAAACTAACTCACCCCCAGTTTCCCTCAGTTACTTTCAGAACGCCCACATTTCTGAGCAGACCTAACCACACAGCCTTTCAGCTAAAACCCACACCCATAACGTTCATGTCCAGTCTGAAGGACAGGTTTGTGGTTTTCAACCTCACCTCAACCAGCAGTGGGCATTTCCTTCACTATTCCGGATTCAGGGAATTCAGCACTTCTTCATGTCAGTTTCCTGGTTTCATGGTTGACCTGATTCTTCTTTGTCTGTTTTCATTGTGTTCTGTAATTAAGTGTTGTAGAACAATCCAAACTGCCTGTTATTCTTCCCTGCCAAACACATTTCTTCATTTTTAATCTAAAGCCTCTGTTCTTCTGGAGTGGGTGTGGTTTATGTATTTTCTCAACCAGCAGCACAAACGCTCACATGCTGCAGCTGGAACCCACATTTATCCCATCGTCTAGTTTTAATAAGGGAGTAATCTAATAATAGTAATAGTAATCTAATAATCTAATATTATTAATAATAATATCTAATAATAGAGTAATGAAGTAATTGAATAATGAAGTAATTGGGTAATGGAATAATGGGATAATAAAGTAATTGAATAATGGAATAATAGAGTAATGAAGTAATTGAATAATGGTGTAATGAATCATTGAATAATGAAGTGATGGAATAATGGAGTAATGGAATAATGAAGTAATTGGATAACGGGGTAATGGTGTACTGGAGTAATAAAGTAATTTAATAATGGAGTAACAGAATAATAGAGTAATGAAGTCATTGAATAATGGAGTAATGGCATAATGGGGTAATGGTGTACTGGAGTAATGAAATAATTGAATAGTGGATTAATTGAATAATGGAGTAATGCAGTATTGGAATAATGGAGTAATGGATTGTGGGTTATGGGTGATGGTTTGGATTAATATTCTGTGGAATATGGAAAGGGATATATAATGGAATGGTACTGGCTGAGCATCTGTGTCGTGTGTGCTGGTCACAAAAATACTTAAACCTAAGAATATTTTAAATACCTATTTATCACATTCCAGTTTTGGGATTCTGTAACTTATTATTTGCTGTAATGATCAAAAATACGGGCATCAGATCTGCACCTTAAACTGTTCAAATGAACCAAATATTTCAAATATTATATTGGTGCCTAAAATCATAAAATGTATTGAACAGTAAGTAACAATAATTTCTACTTTAAAGCCCCAAAGATACAGAAGAGCACCCTGACCCAATTTCACACCCATAGCATTTAATGAACTGCTTTTTAATGTTGTTTATTATTTACGTATTTTCTGTAATTATTATGTTTGTTTGTAATTAATTTAAAGTCATTTTTGTATGTAAATCATTTTATGTAAGGTTTGGAATAGAAATGAAAGGTGCTACAAATAAAATTTCTTCTTCTTCCTCCCTTTCTTCTTCTTCTTCTTCAGTAGTGTTACTATAGATACTGATAAAAAAGCAGCAAGTAAATAAATACAAATACATATACAAGTAATCAGTACTTCACTCTCAAATCCAGCTGGAAAGTGCTGTTCTGTTTAGTTGGGTATCGACCCGCCGAGGGTTCTTTATTATATGATGTGTTTTGCATAACAGCTGGTTCTCTCAGGGTCGCAGAACCTCGCTGACTTAAATTATTGAGTGAACAGAGAACACCACCACAAGCACTCTTATAAAAATAGACCCACTTCACTCCTCTGTCTGCACTAAAGCCACACTCTGATCTTCATATCTGAGCAGGTTTTATAAAATGCTATTAAAAATAAAAATAAATTAAAAATAGACAATCCTGAGAAATTCTGCTCTTTAAGATAAATCCTAAAATCTTGATCAGCCAGAACAATCAAAATAATCAAATACTGAGATTTACATAAATAAATGACTATATAACAACAGAGAAGGTCAGACTAATGAGCTCACCAACCTCTGTCTGATCAGAACATCAGAACACATCACTGAAGATCAATAACACACTTCATTCTTTATTCAAATATTAAATCAAGGCTGTTTACAATCAAATAATCTCATATATTATCTTTATCATTTTCTTTCAAATACAGAAACATTAAGTAAATGTTAGAGATAGTTGTAATATTAAAACATAATGACTGATTCTGAAATCAATTCTGCAATTTTTAATAAAAGTGAAAAATCTTTTTTTTTTTTTTTCTCTCTGAAGCTTTAAAGCTCATTTCTGAGATCTGAGATGTTCAACCGATGGTGTGGATGAAGGTTCTGTGCACCTCTCTGTAAGCGTTCCGCAGGAGAACGTATGGAAAACTGTTCTCCAGGATGTCCTGGCTTAAGAACGGCGACTCCTCCACGATCTAGAACAGAATAGAGAAGTGAGAATGGAGCAGAACCGAAATTAAAGGAACCTCATTACTAAGTGAAAGAACGCTGGTCAGGTCCATGTCATTCTTTAATTATTGCAAATTAAATTATCTAATAAAATCAATTTTTCTCTGTTATGATAAATGAATGGTGGTCACCATGTCCAGCAGGAGATAGACAGAATCTCGGTTTTTAATTTCCACTTTATCCACGTTCTGCCCGAGCTGCAGCAACGCCGCTGACGCCATCTGAGGACAGACAGAACTGTTACTGCTACTTCTTAATTATTATTATCATTATTATTATTATGATTATGATTATGATTAATATTATTATTATTATTATTATTAATCATAATATTGTTCTGAATGGTGGCTGATTGTATGTGAATCTCAGGACAGAATATCAGATAAGTTAGGAAGTAAAGCAGTGAGTTGAACTCACCAGGAGGAACTCTTTGAGATGCTGCTCAATATTTTTTTCCTGAACAGTAAACATGGCAGCAGACAGGTGGTTAATGGCAGTGGCCAGACAGTGGACGTTGTTTTGGTGACCTGACAGAGAAAACAACATTATTCTAATGATCTAATTCAGCTTTTAACAGAATTCCTGCTCTGAGAG
>NC_132898.1:684176-773550 GCF_030463535.1 Salminus brasiliensis
ATTTAGAGAATTCATTTACCATTTATAGATGCTGTATAATAAAGAAGGAAACTAAGGTAAAATGAAAACGAACACGTATAAAAAATGCAAAAGGTTATGGTTATCAAATAAGAAAAAAATCGAGAAATTAAAAAATATAATAAATATAAATATAATTTATATTAATTTATTTATATGTAAATATAAAAAGTTTATAACAATATGGAACTATATGATTAAAATAAAGTAAGATGAAAATGAAAATAAACATAGTAAAAATTCAAAAGGTCATAGCTGTAAAGTACCATAATAATTTAATGAATGATAAAGGTAATATGAAAAGGTTTTCCTCTGCTGCTTTTTAAAATGATGTATATCCATATCAAATCTCAGTTGGTCAAACAAAACACTGCTTCCTACACTAGAAGTCTCCAACTGAACCCGGTCCAGTGGTGGAGCAGCCCTGATCTATTGCTGAGAATGTGATCGGCTCCAGATCAGGTTTTTACCACAAATGTCGGAGAACTCCTCCGCTTTGAAGTTCTGCTCATTCTCAGTACTGTGATTGATGAAGCAGTGCATCGTGGGACAGTGAGCGATGGCGCCGCTACTAGCCTGACGCAACAAGCCTTCCAGGTACCTGAAGAGCAGAGAGAACATCAACTGATGATCATCTAATCATGAGCATCTTAATAATCCACAGGTAATCAATAATAATCAATAATCCACAGTGTAAGATCCTTTAATATCATCATTATTTATATGGAATTAAAAGCCTCAGCTAATGACTTAAATATGTGCTGACCAGTTAGTGTAGAGCGTGGTGATGGTCTGAGCTCCATGTGAGTCCAGAGGCTGGGTCTGCTGGAGCAGGACGCTCTTCACCAGTCTGGGAATGTCCACGGTGATGTAGCGGCTCAGGGTGTTCAGGCTGGCTACGTAGGCCTGGATGCCGGACAGGAGCTCGGAGGGTCGGGCGATGTCCTGTGTGGTCTGGTTATAGTTGGCCATCCGCACAAAAATCCTGCAAACCAACCTCAGTAAGACTGATGACATCACAGCCTTATTTTTATATTGAGGTGATCTCTGAAGTTCTCCTTACTTGCTAAGGCGCTGCTCCAGCTGGGAGAGCAGGAACTCAGCGGGAACGAGGATGTGCTTGAAGACGGTGAAGTCCGAGCACATGCTGTAGGAGGTGCAGAGCTCTGTGAGGGTCAGGTGCATCTTATCCATACTGAGGAGAGGAGAGAACAGGGGTGTGGTGCCAACATCAGTATGAAGATTCAGTAGAAGCAGAACATAAGGAACGCTTACTTGTATAAGTATGCATATGATAAACTATATGGACAAAAGTATTGGGACACACTTCTTAATCACTGACTTCAGGTGTGTGATTCAGTCCCATTGCACACACAGGTGTATAAAATCAAGCCGTAGTCCTGCAGTCTATCTTTCTTCCACACATCAGTGAAAGAACGGGAGGTTCTGAAGAGCTCACTGAACTCCAGCGTGGTTCTGTATGTAATAGGAGACACCGCTGCACCAACAACAACAAGTCAGCTGGTGAAATCTCCTCCCTCCTAGATCTTCCTCCATCAGCTGTGAGTGGTGTTATTATTGAACAGTGGAAGAGTTTAGGAGGAACAGCTCACAGAGAGCAGCTCAGCCACCGAGTGTCTGTCAGACCACGTAAAGTTACAGAGCGGGGTCAGGGCCGAGTGCTGAGCTCAGAGCAGAGTGCAGAAAAGCCTCCAACTGACTCAGTAACTGCAGCAGAGCTCCAGACCTGCTGCTGCTGGTAGAGCTTAGAGCAAAGGGGGACCAGCTCCATATTAATAATGCCTGTGGGTTTAGAATGGGATGGCATAGAAGCACACAATGTATACAACAGTGTATGCACAGTGCCCTCCAGAATTACTGGCACCCTTGGGCCAGTGATTTAATAAGTAATAGTCATTTTTCTTGTCTGAAGGAAATGAGGTATAAGTAAAAGCTATGATGCAATAAGATAGTGACCTCTGCAGGACTCACTTGGTGACCACGGCTCGGTCCTTCCTGTGACTCTCAGTTCCAGGTTTCTCTTTCGGCACTTCTCCTTTCTTAGGCATCGGTTTCTTCAGCTTCTTGTTGCGGGCGGTGCTGATGGTCACAGCGGAGTGTTTAGGCAGCAACTGCAAGACGAACAACACACAGATTCTGTGAGGAAGATTCATGTGGACATCTCAGTGGAGCTCCATCTTACAGCTGCCAATAAACTAACAAACCTTCCGAAGAATCACTCCTATCTGACTGAGAATGATGATGATGATGAAGAGGAGTTGTTCATTTAAGAGTTTTAAACCTCTTTGAGGTTTATTGCATAAATGGTATAAAATAAAAGTGCCCGCAGACTCAGGTGTGATGTACCTGCTCGTGGAGGTTACACTGCTCAGCACAGATCTCCAACACCACCGTGCAGGTCTGCTGAGCAATCTCCTCCATAAACTTCACACACAGCCTCAGAGCCTGCTTCTCCATCAGCTCAGTCTGCACACACACACACACACACACACTCAGGGTCAGGCATTAATTACAGAGATGAACTAATTATTAATACAATCACACAAACAGCCGTTAGCTTCAAACAATCAAGGCTCATCTAATCATTAAATATATTTCTGATTAAATATGCAAATGGTCACTGTGAGATTAGTTATAATAATAATAATAATAATAATAATAATAATAATAATAATAATAAAATACACTTTGTTTCTTTGTTATCTGTAGAATAAATAACATCTGTAGAATTCCAGCTTCTGATATCTGGACCCAGAAAGAGCTTCTTTAGGTTCTTTTCCAAAAGACTTCAGAACTGAATGTTAGAATTAAGCAGAGCTGAATTTCTCTCTGATGATGTAATTACTGGTGACAGCAGCACAGCTCACTACTGACCTCTTCAGGACACATGTAGTGAGTGCTCTGGTTGAAGTGTGAGCAGACCATCGGGAAAGCCATGAGATAGCGGTGCATGGAGGTGTCTTCACTGCTCTGAGAGAACATCTTCTCAAACACCCGCGGGTAAAAACTGAACATTCAACAGATTCAGAATTAATTTAGTATCAATCCAATCTCAGTACTAATCAAAATCCAGAACTAATCCAATATCAATACCAATCCAATCTTAGTTCAATCTAAACTTAGTATTAATCAAAACTATGTATTAATCCAATCTCAGTACTATCACATACTCATAAATACTTGTTTTATTGGCTTTAATCTAATAGGATTAGGCGGTTTCTAACAGAATTAGATTTCAACAGAATTAGACTAAATCTAACTAGACTTAATCCACACCAGATCAACCACCAGACTAACAACCAAACTTAAACTCTAACCCACCACAGAATGGAGATATCTGCTGTCTCTCTGACAAGCTCTTCCACATCGTCCATCATCCTGGTGTGGAACTGGGTCATGTTCATGATCCTGGCGAGGTCGGGAAAGTCCTTCAGAGCCAGAGTGGCCTTCCCAACAGAGGTGTAGGCCTGAGAGTAAACCGTACTGTGGGGTTAGACCAGGGCTAGACCAGCATTTAAACACACTGATCTACACTATCTTACACAATATGATCACAGCTGTCTCAGAACCCATTCAGCAATACGTCTCAGTAAGATCAGCACCTGTAATCTCAACCAGTCCAGCCTGACAGCCTTCAGATCAAACTCCTCCCCACTGCCCACTGCAGGGCAAAAGACCAGGAACAACGTCAACAACAAGGCAACTGATTACTGATCTGCTGATGAATCAATTGGTAATGTATCATATATACCATGTAATATGTAATAAATAAAAAAGGAATTATATTAAATAAATGTAATAAATCTTACACTGTTTGAGTGTCAGTGCGGACAGAGTAGACACAAAAGAGGTCATGAGCACAGATTCTTCCTCAGGACAGACATAAACACTCTGGAAAAAGAAGAAAAAGATGAGTTAATGGAAAGTGACAGAGAGACTGAGAGTGATAGAGGGAGTGAGAGTGGGAGAGTGATAGTGAGAGACTGAGAGTGATAGAGGGAGTGAGAGTGGGAGAGTGATAGTGAGAGACTGAGAGTGATAGAGAGAGTGAGAGAGTGATAGTGAGAGTGCTAGAGTGATGGTAAGAGACTGAAAGTCAGAGAGAGAGTGATAGTGAGAGAGTGATAGAGTGATGGTAAGAGACTGAAAGTCAGAGAGAGAGAGAGTGATAGTGAGAGAGTGATAGAGAGAGAGATAGAGTGATGGTCAGAGACTGAGAATGACAGAGAGAGAGTGAGAGTGATAGCGAGAGACTGAGAGTGATAGAGAGAGTGATAAAGAGAGTGATGGTGAGAGACTAAGAGTGATAGTGAGAGGGTGATAGTGAGAGTGAGAGAGTGATGGTGAGAGACTGAGAGTGATAGAGAGAGTGATAAAGAGAGTGATAGAGTGATAGTGAGAGTGTGATAGTGATAGTAAGAGTGATAGAGTGATGGTGAGAGACTGAAAGTGATAGAGAGAGTGTGATAGTGATAGTGAGAGTGATAGAGTGATGGTGAGAGACTGAGAGTGGTAGAGAGAGTGATGTACCTGTATGTTGTCGTTGAGTAAGAGTGCATCAAACTGAGATAAGTACTGGAGATGGTAGCGCTGGATTACGAAGCTGTGGCGGCTCAGCATCTCCTGCAATTTCTCCATGTAGAAAAGCAGCTCTGCCATATTCCTGCACATTCACACATACACACATTCACAATCTGCACATTCACACATACACACATTCACAATCTGCACATTCACACATACACACATTCACAATCTGCACATTCACACATACACACACTCACAATTCCACACATCCATCATTTATGAACAGGCTGAAGTGCGTGGTGTCCAAATACTTTATACTATGACTCACGAGTCGGAATAGTCCTCCGGAGTTTTGGTTTTAGGGATGTTCTCAGAGTGGCGCACCAACCAGAGCACCTCGTCTCGGGAGAACGACAAAGCCATGAACACATACAGGGCCTGAAAGAAATTCAACATCTGTCTAAACCCAGACGGACAGACAGACAAAAGACAGACAGAGAGCACATCCTCCTCAGAGCAATCTCACAGACTTAGAGACAAACCTTGGGTCCGAGTAAAGCCGGCTCATCCTCTAAAACCTTGGTCAGCTCCTTCAGAGCCCCCCGCAGGAAGTGGCGCTTCTCTCTGTGAATCCCCCCGCTGTCAGAACAGAGGATCAGCTTTACTGACAAACCCACCAGAACCAGTCTCTGCACTGGGAATGTGTGAGTGGCTCACCAGTTTGCGATGGTGTACTCCTTACACTCTTTAATATCAGCAAGTCGTTTACTGTACCTGAGGAGACCGAAGAGAACACGGTCAGCTCCTCCACACTGATCACCTAAGCCCAGATAGTCAACAGCGGACAGTGGTTGTAATGTTATGGCTAATGGGTTTCTATTACATCTATTACCCTTTCATTCCATCGAAATGCTCCTCGGAGAGCTTGTGAATGTTGACGACCTCGTCTCTGGTCAGTGTGACGTAGAGGCCGCTGCGCAGAGCCATCTTCCACAGGTCCTGAGAGGCTGCGTTTGTGTTCAGACTGGTGTGGCAGAGCAGAAATCCCACTGCCAATCACAAAACATGATCAATAACTAACACACATCTACATCACATGCAGCCACGTGAATTATGACAGAACCTGACTTCAGAAGGAAGCCCATAAAAATGTCTGATCCCGTGGATCCTGATGTCTGATCCTGTGCCTTTTACTCTAGCAGACCTAAGCTGTAACGGTCCTAGGGATCAAACCAGCGACCTCCCAGAGCCAAGCCTGCTTCCTTAAGCTCATGGCCACGTCTGCCTGGGTCAGGATAGAGTCTGATTATGTTTTTCCCCTGTTTCCTAATAATGTGTCCTATTATTAGCGGCTCATGGTTGATGTCCTACCCCATACAGCGAGGTACCAAACACAATAATCTGACTCTGACTCTGATCCAGGCAGCCGTGGCAATAAGGTTAGAGAAGCAGGTTGGGACCGGACGGTCGCTGGTTTGTTTCTCAGGGCTGTTACGAAAAGATTACAGTATTAAGTGCAGACAGAAGGACAGAAGGACAAAAAGACAGAAGGGCAGAAAGACAGAAGGACAGATGGACAAAAAGACAGAAGGGCAGAAAGACAGAAGGACAGATGGACAAAAAGACAGAAGGGCAGAAAGACAGAAGGACAGAAGGAGAGAAGGACAGAAAGAAAAAAGGACAAAAAGACAGAAGGACAGAAAGAAAAAAGGAGAGAAGGACAGAAAGACAGAAGGAGAGAAAGACAAAATGACAGAATGAAAAAAGACAGAAGGACAGAAAGACAAATTAACTGAAGGAGAGAAGGACAGTAAGACAGAAGGACATAAAGGTAGAAGGACAGAAGGTCAGAAAGACAGAAGGACAGAAGGACAGAAAGACAGAAGGACAGAAGGAGAGAAGGACAGAAAGACAAAAGGACTAAAGGAGAGAAGAACAGAAAGACAGAAGGACAAAAATGACGAAAGGACAGAAGGTCAGAAAGACAGAAGGTCAGAAAGACAGAAGGACAGAAGGACTGAAGGAGAGAAGGACAGAAAGACAGAAGGACAGAAGGTCAGAAAGACAAAAGGACAGAAGGACGGGTGGAATAACTCACAGACTATCCAGCGCTCCATCACCTCCATGGACAAATACTCACACGCCATCTGTCAGAACACAGAATGGATGAACAGAATCTGAGACTCATCCAGGACTTCCAGAACTGTTCTGAACAGACATTAAGACTGTCGTGGACATGTGAAAAAAGTAGAGATGGTATTTATAGGATGCTGGATTTGGGAGGAGGAGCATGTTTCTCCTCCCAAAATATTTCATTATTACATAAAGTAAACAAATCATTTATAGTAAACAAGCCTATATATAATATATATAATATAAACACTGGGTCATTTAATGCTTTATTTCCTTTTTTCCTTTTTTGTCCTGTCGAGGAAGTGATTATTTACACTCAGAAAATCAATAACCTAATAAATAAATAAATTAATTAATTAATAAGCTGAGCACTTTTGGTATTGAGAATGTCAGTTATGTATGCACATGAAGATCATCAGGTGGCTAACTTCAAGCTGCAGGTGTGATCTAGAGGGGGTTCTATAATGACAGGACTTACGGTATCGCAGGAGGCAGGGCTGAGCAGCGTGGCAGGAGCACTGAGGAGGCTGAGGAGCTGAGCTCTGCGCCACTGGTCTGCCGACAGGTTCCTGCGAGGGTAAATCAGCTGCAGCGAGAGCAGCGCCTCAGTCACCGCCTGACCATCAGGAGGGGAGAGAGAGAGAGAGAGAGAGAGAGAGAGTCACTGAACACAATCTGGGGTGAGTCCAGGTCATACTGAAGTTTAGTGCTCGCTGATGTTTATTATTGATTGATTATTGATTGATTATTGATCTTTTACTTTGGTGTGGGGACCGAACTCCTCAGTGAGTTTCTTCAAAGGATGCTCGTACTCCATGATCATCTGCCCGAGTCGAGGGTACCCTGGATCACTATATAATAAAGCAAACAGTGTCTAAATACACAATATGTCCAAATGTTTGTGGACACCCTTACTTTAAGCTGCACCCGTTGCTGACACAGATGTGCAAATGCACACACACAGCTTGTCTAATCCCTGTAGAGAAGTACTGTCAATAGAATAGGACTCTCTGGAGAACATAAACTAGATGACCCTATTGGCTCCATGCTGCCTAATTGTGCCACTCCGAATGCCTGTTGTTTCATTCCTGTTCAGTTTGTTGTTTAGTTTTAAACAGTAATAATAACGACAGCAGACAGACACCCTCAAACCAGACCCCCCACCCCATCACTGATGTTCTTCATGAAATAACTTACAGTGGATTTAATATGGAAACAAACAGTCCGGTTCACCTGCTTCCGTTCGACAGCTCGTGAGCACAGTTATACATCCCCACCAGAACTTTCCGATCATCAATGCGTGAGAGCATTAATATCACTGAGGTGTAAGTGATGATCAGGTCCAGGTAGTTTTTGGTGAAGTCAAAATTCACCGTCTGAAACATTATTTATTACAGTAACAGGATTAGACATGAATTAATGAAAGCAGCTGTTTTACAAATTTAACAATACTGGATACTTACAATGTTAAAAAAGCACTGGCAGGCATCTATAGTGTTGAGTAACTCATAAACATGATCCTGAAATAGAGAAGAGTGCATAAAAAATTAACCTTCCTACAGTGATGAACTGTTTAACACAAACACACATTTATAATGCAATGCAGATAATGGTGATAATGCTAATAATGGTAATAATTGTGATAATGGTAATAATGGTAATATGGCTGATAACGGTAATAATTGTGAGAATGGTAGTAAGGTTGATAATGGTGATAATGTCGATAATGGTGACTGAGTCATACAGATTTATTTACTGTTTATTCCAGCCTAATCTTTTTTAGCATTGTTCGTCAGGCCAGAATGTTGAACAATATTTCGTTCTGTTAAAAAACTGAACATTGAATTAATAAAAATTCTTACTCTGAACTCCATGACATCAACGAAAGAGTCGTAGTAGCTGCTCAGTCCTTCCAGAACTGCAGTTTTCTGTTTCTGTATGCTGCTCAGCTGTTGCTGAAATACATTCAGAAAAATCACAAACTGACCCTGTAACACTAACACTGTTACACCAAGACTGTTACACCTATAGTTATACCCTAACACTGTTACACTAACACTGTTACACCAATAAGGTTGCACTTATACTGTTATCCCCAAAGAATTCTGTTGTTACACCTATACTGTTACACTAATACTGTTATAACTATGCTGTTACACTGAACCTGTTACATCTACACCAGTACTGTTACACCAATACTGTAACACTGAACCTGTCACACTGATACTGTCAGACCAAAGCTGTTACACTAACACTGTTACAATCCATAGAGAAAGAATGAGCTGTGGCGTGTGAAGACTTACGCTGCCTCCTCTGAAGTCTATGTTGGGGAATTTTCTGTTGATGTATTTCAGGGCGGGCTCTGTTGACTTGTCCGTGAGAAAGCAGGGTCTTCGTTTAGGATCTGAGCATGTCTGAAACAAGACACACCCCCAGGGTGGGGCGGGGTTAGAGGGTCGGGGTAGATTACTTTGATAGTTAGCAGTGTTGCTAAAACTCAGAGTGGTTCTGGACAAAATGGCACAACTATTGGTTATATTGGTCAGTCTGTAATAGAAATTCTAGAGATTAAAAATCATGAAATCATCAAGTTAAATCTTCACTACAAACAGAATTCAGATGATTTAATGAAGCGTCTTTTTGACAGTTTGCTTTTATTTGACTTCTATTGACAGAATTCAAAGTTTAAAGTCAGTTTTAAAGGTAAAAGTCAGGGACGGATACAAAATGGCAGTTCAGAGCAGTGTGGGACTGAAGTGTGTTTCAGGCTGTCAGCGGGTTTTATGCAGAGACCCGACAGCGCCTGTTGGTTTCCTGTTTGTACTTCCTCTTTAATTCCCTGCTACGAAAAACACAAGCCGTCACTTTTAACTCAAATCCAGCATGAATTTCACATGTTTTACAAATGAGAACATTTAGAACCAGGTAAAGGAGCCTGTCTCTCCTGATGATCTGAAAATATCCAGAAAAACTGAAGCTGACCTCCTTGTGATGATTGTGTGTGTGTGTGTGTGTGTGTGTGTGTGTCCTTAAAGAGCAGAACAGTTTCAAATAGAAAAAAGTATATTTATTAATATTTATAGTTCTTTTTAAAAAGTGAAGCATTTTTCTGACTGTGAAGAACCTAAAACCTAAAACCTACACAAACACAGTAAAGTGAAGCGAGACTCTGAACTCAGGATGAAACAGAAGATCTTGGGGATTTTTACTTCTCTCACCTTCTTAATGTAATTCATCCGGATCAGAACTCCCTGACCACGTTCATTCAGAACCAAGAGCTTCTCGGCCAGTTTCTGCTGGTAGGCCATGGCTGCGGCCGCACCGACGGACCCCGAGGACTTCTTCTAACACACACACACTCACACACTCACAGAGGAAGTTACAAACAGAAAGAGAACCAAAACCACACCCTTTCTGGGTGGAGGCAATTATGAGTATCTCTTTATGCCAGTGGTCTCCAACCTTCCTCCTGGAGAACTTTCTTCCTGCAGGTTACAACATCCAACCAGACCCAACAGACCCCATTCAGCCAATCCCGCTCTGGGTTGGAGGGTACGGTGGCTCTCCAGGAGGAGGGCCGAACCCTACCAGATGCTCCAGCACGTCTGAAGGATGGAGCATTAGCTGGATTGGGTGGGTGAATGCTGGTTTGGGCTCACAGTCGTCATGCTGCTGCAATGTGAGACCTACCCTTCAATCCATCTCTCCATATATAAACCACACTTCACTATTTTCTGATGGATAGTTAAGACTAATATTTAAGATATTGAAGAAATATGTCTTACAATAACAATTGTGTATGTTTTATCTGTTTATCTGCTTTATTTCTATATCAATAACATATTTAAGCAGACTTTTAAAAAAATCTTTTGATCTCAGTTGAGTTCAGAAGCTTCACTGGTGAGAACATGAAAGAACTTATTTCTAATTTTAATTATAACATTATGAAGGTGGTCATCAGCTGGATCAGGTGGTGGATTAGGGTTTGAGCCAAAGGTAAGGTAGCTCTCCAGGAGCAGGGTTGAGACCACAGCTTTAAACCATTCAGTAAAGAAAAGTGTTTCTGAGTAATAATTAATAGATTAATAGTCTATTGTTAATTCATAATATTTCATAATTGAAAGTGTGCTTATTCAGTAATATGAGTACTCAGGCTCCAGAGACCCTTTAGAACTGCTTAGTGCTCACCAACTGTCCTCCTGGAGACCTACTGTACCTTCCTGCAGGGTTCACCTCCAAACCAAATCTAACACCCCATCCACCCTGTCCAGAACGTCTCCAGGCTGGACCACTGATTATTTCAGGTTTTGGATTAGGTTTGAACCCAAAGTCTTTAGGAAGGTATTTCTCCAGATGCAGGGTTGAGAACCACACCACTAAGCCATTTAATTTTAATAGGAAATTATTTATTATTATGAAAATGAATTCAATTATAAAAGTCATAATTTGGGCAACATAAGAAAAAAACCCTAACAAACAATAAACTTCTCCTGTGTTTAAATCTCTAAAAGGTCAAACACCTGCAAACCTCACTGACCACACACCTGAATATGTTCCTCAATCTGCAGGTTCTGCATTGATTATACAAACAGTGGAGAGACTTGTCCTGTTCTGCTGTCCTGTTTTTTTTTTTTTTTTACATTTTATTTATATTAATATTACAGTTTCTGCTTTTATTTTTAAAACTACTTTTAATTTTAAAACAATTTTATATGCTGCTCATTACTATTGTGATTTTTATTATTAAGGACGACAGGGGAGCTGCTCTGCACAGGAAGGGAAGTCTTCAGGGTGAACGGGTTTATTATAGAGAAGTGTGAAACGAACGGATCCCACAGGAAGACCAGGCTCGAGTGTTCAGACTGGCACTGAGCTCAGGAACTAGTCTGCCAGCAATCAGCACACAAGGAGCGTCCACTGCTGAACTGGAACACTGGAACGAGTGACGGACGAGACTCCAGGAACAATGAGGGGGCTCCTTGATTTCAGTCTGAACTTAAAATCAGTATCTGATCCTCATACATACCGATTACTACAGCCACACATTCCAGATTATTCAGGAGGCTTTCTGCAGAATATGAACGAACTGTACTACTGTTTTCTCTTATATTTCAGATATAAGATTAGTGTTATCTGCTTCTGTTATAGATCTTTATACCGCTGTAATGAGACTTTAACTAAAAAGTCATCTCTCTTTCTCTCTCATATACACACACACACTATATATATACATATGAGTTATAAAGCGAGCAGTATCAGATTACATTAACAGCAAAGCAGAACAACTCTGTAATAAACAGCCCAGCTGTGTTCATCACATCACATCACTCTAAAACACTATTCACTTTCCCTTAGAATAGAACCACTTCCATCACCTCTTGACTGCTTTTATTTGATGATGTCACCATGCATCAACAGGCGGAGCCAAATAACAATAAACCCCTCCCACCACCTGCTGATATTCATGAAGCGAAAGTGCTCAGCTCCTTTCAAGAACCTCTGTGATCTGTGATGTGTCCTGAGAAAAGGGGAGGTGCTCAGATCCACATGGAGTTTAATCAAATTAAAGGCTCTTGATGTAATTCTGCTGCTAATCTCTATACTATAAACTAAATGTGATCTGATTGGTCACTGATGTGTCTGATCAGTGTTAAAACTGTCTGATGTATTGTAACGCATGCAAGAAAGAAAAAAACAACAACACAATTTAAATAAAGTCTACACGTGATTTTTTGTCCCCTCACATTTTGGCCTTTATGTAACAGCCAGACAAAACCAACTGCCTGTCTCTCTCTCACACACACACATACACACCATTAAAAATTACAATAAGAATAACATTAAACAAAAAAACAAACGACCCCAAATACCCCGTTTCACCTGTACCTGTAAATGTACAGATTATGGCACGATGGTTAGGACTATAAAACTGATTAGCTGGTTCATATTCCCAGGATCAGAGTCTCCGATCAGAGTCACTGAGTTCAGTTCATGTGTTTAGCCTGTTCACAGTCGATACTGTGATTTAAAACAAGAAAAGAAAAAACAAAAACAAAAAGAGAGACTCGATTTTCAGAGTTATAAAACCATCAAACCATGAAATGCCGATCTGAAGAACTGAAAGTGCGGTGAAAGACGACGTTGTTGTTGTTGAGCTTCTGGAGAAGGTTAAAAGTTCAAGTGCCGTTTGTGTTCCTCAGGCAAAAACTGTTCCATTCAGTAGAAAACTCTTAAACGGCGAGTGATTCCCTTTGTTTCAGGAGCTCCACACTTACTACACAGATGGAATAAACCCAGAAGAAGAGACTGCAGATTTATCAGCAGCTGCAGCCGAGGAGAGATCACCGGTTTACCACCATGAAGAGTCAAAACTTTGGTTTGAAATCAGTTATTCTGCTGAAAACCTTTAATTACGGATAAAATAATCAATCAATGAATCAATCTAACAGGATGGTGGAAGAGTGTGAACAGGAGAGACCTGTAACCACTCAGATTAAGACTGTAGACTTTGCAGTCGGGGTGCAGACAGGTCTAAAACAACGTTCTCTCGCGCAAGTTAATGAACTTCTTTTTTAATATAAAATATTTTAAGATGACAGACATAAACAAAGGCAATCTCAATTCGCATAGTTTTCATGTTTAGAAAAATATAATTTATGTACAAAAACAAAGCAAGGCTGTCATTTAAATTAATTGCTATGACAGATGTATCAAAGCATGATGGCTTGCATGTGTACAATTTACCAAAAAAAGAAGAAGAAAAATTGACAAAAGATCATGTTTCGTTTACACAGTGCTCCCGAATCTACAGCAAAGTGGGGAACTGGAGTCTGGATCTGGACCCTACCTCCACTCTACCTCCTCAACAGACACACACACACACATACACACACACAAACGCGCACACACCACGATAGAGCAGCAGAGCGGCGCGGCTCTGCTTCAGGCTTCTAGGAAACGATATTTAAAAAATAAAGTAAAGTAAAAGCACTATGAGTGCACGTAACAATGGGAGAACCGCACCCCATTCTCTGACACTTATATATAGGAATAGTCCACGCTGAAGCCCGGGCCTATTCGCCTTATTACACAGCGGCTGAAGGGTCATCGCCGCTTCTTTAAAAGCCGTTGGTGTTCAAATTGATGGGCTGAAGATCTCCTACTTGCATAACGTTAATGCCACTGCTGGCTAAGCGCGCGATGCCTTCTGGCGACAGCGTCTCCATGGTGATGAGGGCTTGATCCGATCTCACTCCTCCAACAGACCCATCAGATGCCACCACGGCACCGTCAGCGGAGGCCACTGCAGCGCCGCCCTTCTTACTCGTGTGCGTCTTCACGTGCTTGGAGAGATGGTCGCTGCGCATGAAGCGCTTGGGACACTCAGGGCAGGAGAACTTCTTTTCACCTGAAGTTAAAAACAGAGCAGAACATTGAGCAAAGCCTGGAGAACACACTCGAGCACGGAGCTCTTCATTCAATAACCTGCATCTCCACTCACTTAAACAGCATCGCTTATTTCAGCTGCGTCAAAGTTATTGACACACCAAGTCAGACATCACTTCTAATGAATGCATTCAGCTACTTTAAGTTCCACCCATTGCTGACACAGATGTGCAAATGCACACACAGCTTGTCTAGTCCCTGTAGAGAAGAAGTACTGCCAATAGATTAGGACTCTCTGGAGCAGATCAACATCATGACCCTATTGGCTCCATGCTGTCTAATGCCAGGCGTGGGCTAGAGGGGTATAAAGCCCCCCCAGCATTGAGGAGCTGTGGAGCAGTGGAGGAACTGTGCTCTCTGGAATGATGGCGGTGGAGCTCCATCCAGTACTTTTAGGAGGTGGTGTACTGTGCAAGCTTTAATCTTCCCCCTGAACTCACCTGTGTGTGTTCTCTTGTGTCTCTGCAGCTCATCAGAGCGAGTGAAGCGCTTTCCGCAGTACGACCAGGTGCACACAAACGGTCTCTCGCCTGTATGCCAGCGTAAATGTGCCCGTAGATGAGAGGTCTTGCCGTACACCTTTCCACACCCGGAGATGTGGCAGATGTGCTGCTTCTTCTTGTTGGGGTCGCTGCTGTAATCAGAAACAGATTCAGAGTAAATCAGACAAATGAATTCACATTCAGAAGAACAGCGTCGGACTTACTGTGGTTTAGACTAAATATCATCAGGGTATCATTCACATTATCCTCATATTAAGGAATGAGGAGCACCGCTGACAGCTAAACAAGCACAGATACAGGCTGAGGAGAGATGGTTCTGCTGAAGATTTAAAGCCTGAGAAAAAACGGATGCGAAGTTCTGGGACATCATTTCATCCGTTTTTCATCATTATTTCTAATTTTCTGTTGTTGCTGTATTTTACCAAACAGCACGTCTGCCTTTTTTTTTAACTTATTGGTTTCTGACAAACAAACAAGCTTATTAACATGAGGAATTTTACTAAAAGTGTTTCAAATTTTCCTCTTAAAAAGAAAGTGTTTTAAGAGTATTATTGCTTGAGGCGTACCGGCCCTCTCCGTCTTTGCAGTAGGGGCAGGTGCAGGCTTCCCTGCGTGTGCGGCGGCTGGGCTGCGTTGGGCTTGTGTCCAGACTCTGATCCAAAACTGTGCAGTCCTCCAGGCTCTCTCCACCTGCGGCCCCCTGATCCCCTGAACATACACACACAGCACAAGACACTCTCTAAAACACAGGCTTTACTTTGCTTCTTCTTTAAATACATACAATAAACACTATTTTATGAGGGCAAAAAACAAAATACCACTTTACCACAGGATTACCACAGGAGTCTTGCTATTAATGAGGTTAGTTTATATGAAAAACTGGCTAAGAAAACTACAAAAGCTAAGCTCACCCAAAGTTTTGCAATGTAATAGCATAACATTAATAATCAGTCAGTGATGTTTCTGAAAACCTAAACATACACCATCTGTTTCTTTCTGCCTTTGACCATAAAGTAAAATGATCACAGCTGCCTGTTTGTCTTTTTAAATCGATGTGGGAACTTTTCAAGTTATATAAAAACACTGAGACACCTATTGGAGCTTCAATGTCATCCCATTCTAAACCCACAGGCATTAATTTGGAGCGGTGTCTCCTATTACATACAGAACCACGCTGTAGTGTAGTGAGCTCTTTAGAACCTCCCGTTCTTTCACTGATGTGTGGAGAGGCAGACAGCAGGACTAGGGGCTTGATTTTACACATTATACGATTATAAACCTGAATTCAATCATTGAGAGATGTGTCCCAATACTTCTGACCATATAAAGTTCATTATTGTGTGGGACAGTGAGACTGACCTGCAGTGTTGGCCACGGCGATGGGAACTCCTTGTATTTGGTGCATTTGCAGCCCAGCGTTGGCCAGGTTGATGGTCTGCAGGCCGGGCAGCTGCACTGTGGCGGCCGTTCCGGTCTGAGCCAGTTGTGGAAGCGAATGCACCGGCGCCAGGGTGATCTGAGCTCCAGCAGGACTCTGCAGCTGGACCGTCTGCCAGCTGACCTGACCGTTGGGACCTACGGTACGCAGCAGGATGGAGCTGTTATTTGGGATGGTTTGGAGCTGCAAATTCTGGAGCCCATCCTGAGAAAGAGTTTGCGTCGCAAACACCTGACCACCGGCAGGCTGAATGGCTTGGAGAGTGGGCGCTCCCTGGAACAGCTGCTGCGGCTGGATGAGGATCTGGGGCTGCTGTTGCTGTTGCTGTTTTCCGTCTCGGTTGTCAGGTTGTATGGACTGGATGGGAATTCCTCCGGCCGTGGTCTGAAAGGTGTTTCCAGTCACGGTGATGCTCCGGGACACCCCGCCGCTACAGGAGGTCACAGCTTGTGTAGTGGACGTGGTTGAGCTGGTGTGGTATTCAGAGGTGGCTGTGGAGACTGCTGCCTGCTGGATCAGCTGCTGACCGACACCTGAAGTTCCATCATCGCTTTTAGCTCCAGCAGCTTGGCCGGCACTCACTGGAAGAAGAGTAATGCTACCGTTTAGGGACATGGGCATGTTAGCCAGAAACTGCGTCTGACTGGGCAGCATGGTGTTGCCCAGAGCCAGGTTCTGAAGAGGGATGGCCTGCTGGAGAAGACCAGGAACAGTGAGGATGTTGCCAGCTCCTGTACTTTGGTTGGCGGGAGCTGCGATGAGCTGCTGTCCACCATTGGGTGAAGACACGAGCTGAAGCTGCCCTGATCCCGCGGCCGAGGCATCCTGGGACGTCTGAGCGAACTGCAGTTGTTGCCCGTCCACCGTCTGAAACTGAGGAATGACCTGATATTGGATGTTGGGCATCACACCAGAGATGGTGGTCAACACCTGCTGGCCTTGTAAGCTAGGTGCAGATGCTACTATGAACTGCTGCTGTTGCTGCTGCTGCACTCCAGAAGTCACGACAGGCCGGCTTTTGTCCTCCATGGCTGCGGCGGACTTCTGAGGAACGTTAATCCCGGAGGCGGTGGTTGTCTGTGCACCGAGAGGAATGATCTGCCAGCCGTTGGTGGCGTGAGATATCGGGATCTGGTTTAAGTCAGTCCGATGGTCTTGAAGCTGCTGTTGCTGTTCTGCTGCGTCGTTCTCGTCTATCCGACTGCACGTCGCTGCCAGCAGGGCTAAAGGGGACGGCGGCTGGGCGTCCTATGGAGAAAGAACCTCTGAATAACTTCAAAACATCTACAAGTTTAGTGCCAATAAAAACACATGGTTATTTGGGGTGTAACGATGCTTCAACAGGCGAACATGAGATCACGTAAGAAATTGTGACCATCATGAAGAACTGGGATTCTCTCAATTACAGAATCCAATTCAGTCGCACTCCACATCAGAGCTCATGCAGTTCAGGGCTGGTGGTGGAACCCTTGGTGTTCTAGATAGCACAGCAAATGTGAAAGGTCACTACTGTAAGCTGGGAAGAAGCACAGACCAAAAAGGCACGTAAAAATGGACGTTACCAACCATGTTGCCAAGGTTTCTTAAATTGTGGTACCTCTGGCGGATTGCGAGGAACCCCCAGATTATAGAACGTGTGTTTGGGTCTTAACACAAATACTGCGAAAGCTATGTAGACGCTACAGCTACAGCGCCTAGTTTCTCAATGTCAAGCTTTCCGAGCACATACGCCTCACACAACTGCTGACGAACGACTGGCTAAAGAACGTAATGCATGTATTACGCGTGGAAAGAAGCGCGTGTCCGGTACGGCACCAACTCCGGATAACGTCTGGACCTTACTCTACAGACATTTTCTGGAGTTCCTACGTGAAAACCGCTCAAGATAAAGCAGAGCCTTACTCAAAGCTCGAAGGACTCCCTCATGCCAAGCAGACGGCTTCGTAGACCAGCGTCTAGTAACGATCCCTTATAATCCACTACTTCACAGACCTAATCACAGGCATTTTTAATCAAAATACTCCAGTCTTTGCTTGGTCACTAGTAACCGTACACCATTTCCGCATGAAGAACGTCCAGACGCTGCGGACAGACTACAGTCAGATAACGAGTCTCTATAGTCTACAGCCACGAATCGAAGACTTAGTGACGATCATGAATATGTATGCCTCTTTTCGGTGAGCATAAGACATATTACGGACCGGCCGATTTCAGCGGCTTTCCATCTCCTCAGCTCTGTAAAGCGACAAGATTCTTCACTTGAATTTCATCCTTCGGACAGGAAGGCGATTATAGGTACAGGCCAGCTCCAGGTCAGAGAAGCTTGAGGCTCCAGGTACAGGTCAGATGTTGACCGCTGCCCTCTGGTAGGAGGCTTTGTAGGCCAATATCATACAGATGTTGCATTTATATTACGCAAGAGCTTTATGTTTGTTTATGTCTGATATGATTGGGAATAAGGACGAGCTCTGTCCAGGTTGACCAGCTGATCAGGACAGGGGTGTATCATCACCCTAGAGCGTTTGGAAGTGGTCGAGCGAGCATCACTCTGAATGCTCTCTCTCTCTCTCTCTCTGATTACTGACCTGCTCTGTTTTGGAGTTTCGCTTTTTACGGAAGTCTCCGTCGCTTTCCCCCAACGCGGCCATTTCATTTCGCTCTGTGGGGGAAAAAATGCAGTTTAAGAGTGTGTTTTAGATGGATACACTGATTAAAACAATTATTAATAACTATTACGTGCTTAACGAAGCAGATAAGTCACATTAAACGACGCTGAAGTTGGCTTGTTTTTCGAATTGTCCGTTCCACCTTAAATGGTGCAGCAGTTCCATTCTGGCGCCTGAGGCGCCAGAATGGAACTGCTGCACCATTTAAGGTGGAACGGACAATTCGAAAAACAAGCAATTTTTAACCTCCTAATATAAACTTTATAAACAAAACGCTTAAAAATGAACTCTAATGACACGAAACCTCATTTACAAAGCAAATTCCCCACCAAATCCCCCCACTAAACCTACCTCGGAAGTTTTCAAAACTAACTTGCGACAATTTACACCTTAGCTGACATATCTCGCATCTAACTCATATACTAAAACCCACTAATCAAATATATCAACTTTATAAATCACTTCAAACCAGTTTAATCGTAGTTTAACCAGACAATCAGACACTTAACGCTACTACGCGTCACTACAGGCGAGCATTACACCACAAACACGACCCGAGACGTGCGTGTTACCCCCCCTGCCCGAACCTAAAGCGAACTCGCTGACTAACAGGTTAAAACTGAGCCTTACAGCGAAATAAATAAACTCACCGCTCATTTTCTTCTTCTTTTTTAACACGAAGGAGTTTCTTTTTGGACACACATCAACTTACAAACAACTCGACCGAACTTGCTGCCTGGAAATGATAGACAGGCGTGGTGACGGGCCATAGCCAATCAAAACCCGCTCTACTTTTATCCGAACCAATGAGAATTCTGCCACCGCCCCTGCAAGCCACACCTGAACTATTTCCGCGGATATTTTTTAATATTTAAACATTGATAAACATTCATATTTGGTATTCGAGGACGCAGAGAGGCTTATCGTTTACAGTGGAGTGTGTTAAAAAGTGAGATGGCTGTTTTAAAAGTAGTAAGCGTGTCCAAAAAAGGCGGGAGAACCGGAGCTTAGCATGGATTGGATAGTAAAACTCCGCCCGCTTAAAGCCGGAGAGCGGTTTGTCCAATGAAAACGCAGAGTAGGCTCACAGGAGCCCGCCCTCTTCTCGCTGGTCGTAGTGTGGGATGGGAAGTGCAGAACTGCGACACCTGCTGTCGGCAAAAGCGCACAACCGCAGCCGTCGAGCAGGCTGCTCTGAGATCCGGGTGGGTGACTGAAGGTCTGCCGTTACAGCTCTACCGCGCCACCTGCTGGGCTATGAACATACTACAGAACCCGGCTTGTTTTACTGCAGTGTGTGGGTAGGAGGCTTCTATTACTGCTTATTATTATTATTATTATTATTATTATTATTAATAACTTATTTTATTACTATAGTTTTTGTAAAAGTATTTGTGTGTGTGTGTGTGTGTGTGTGTATGTGTGTGTACTGGGGTTAACGCTAGGTTTAGGTACAGGGTTCAAGTTAGGTGTAGGTTACTGAGGTTAAGTTTAGGTTAATGAGGTTAGGGTTAGGTTTAGGTTTAGACTACTGGGGTTAGGTTTAGGTTATTGGGGTTAGGTTTAGACTACTGGGGTTAGGTTTAGGTTATTGGGGTTAGGTTTAGACTACTGGGGTTAGGTTTAGGTTATTGGGGTTAGGTTTAGACTACTGGGGTTAGGTTTAGGTTATTGGAGTTAGGTTTAGACTACTGGGGTTAGGTTTAGGTTATTGGGGTTAGGTTTAGACTACTGGGGTTAGGTTTAGGTTATTGGGGTTAGGTTTAGACTACTGGGGTAAGGTTTAGGTTATTGGGGTTAGGTTTAGACTACTGGGGTTAGGTTTAGGTTATTGGGGTTAGGTTTAAACTACTGGGGTTAGGTTTAGGTTATTGGGGTTAGGTTTAAACTACTGGGGTTAGGTTTAGGTTATTGGGGTTAGGTTTAAACTACTGGGGTTAGGTTTAGGTTATTGGGGTTAGGTTTAGGTTATTGGGGTTAGGTTTAGATTATTGGGGTAAGGTTTAGGTTATTGGGGTTAGGTTTAAACTACTGGGGTTAGGTTTAGGTTATTGGGGTTAGGTTTAGGTTATTGGGGTTAGGTTTAGGTTATTGGGGTTAGGTTTAGATTATTGGGGTAAGGTTTAGGTTATTGGGGTTAGGTTTAAACTACTGGGGTTAGGTTTAGGTTATTGGGGTTAGGTTTAAACTACTGGGGTTAGGTTTAGGTTATTGGGGTTAGGTTTAGGTTATTGGGGTTAGGTTTAGATTATTGGGGTAAGGTTTAGGTTATTGGGGTTAGGTTTAGACTACTGGGGTTAGGTTTAAACTACTGGGGTTAGGTTTAGGTTGTTGGGGTTAGGTTTAGGTTATGGGGTAAGGTTTAGATTATTGGGGTTAGGTTTAAACTACTGGGGTTAGGTTTAGGTTACTGGGTTAGGTTTAGGTTACTGGGGTTAGGTTTAGGTTATTGGGGTTAGGTTTAGGTTATTGGGGTAAGGTTTAGATTATTGGGGTAAGGTTTAGGTTACTGGGGTTAGGTTTAGACTACTGGGTTAGGTTTAGGTTATTGGGGTTAGGTTTAGACTACTGGGGTTAGGTTTAGGTTATTGGAGTTAGGTTTAGACTACTGGGGTAAGGTTTAGGTTATTGGGGTTAGGTTTAGACTACTGGGGTTAGGTTTAGGTTATTGGGGTTAGGTTTAAACTACTGGGGTTAGGTTTAGGTTATTGGGGTTAGGTTTAGGTTATTGGGGTTAGGTTTAGATTATTGGGGTAAGGTTTAGGTTATTGGGGTTAGGTTTAGACTACTGGGGTTAGGTTTAAACTACTGGGGTTAGGTTTAGGTTGTTGGGGTTAGGTTTAGGTTATGGGGTAAGGTTTAGATTATTGGGGTTAGGTTTAAACTACTGGGGTTAGGTTTAGGTTACTGGGTTAGGTTTAGGTTACTGGGGTTAGGTTTAGGTTATTGGGGTTAGGTTTAGGTTATTGGGGTTAGGTTTAGACTACTGGGTTAGGTTTAGCTGTTACTGAGGTTTGGTAAATAACTACAAACGACTGAGATGTCCAGTAGAGGGCAGCATTCTCCCAATAATCAGCAGATTGTCCCTCCACTGTCCAACACTTCCAGAAGAAAGTACTGTGAGAAGAGGTTCTGATGGTAGAGCAGTGGACAGTGTATGACCTGTTAAAAGGTGGCGATATTAGTCAGTGAGTGAACGGTCAGTTCTTGAAGGTGATGAAGCAGGAAAAATGGACAAGCATAAGAACCTGAGACACTGAGACACGCCAAGAACCAGACTGTGATGTTCTAGATAATGACTGGGTCAGAACATCTCCAGAACATCATTAGGCAGTGCTCCAAGGAAGGACAACCGGTGAACTGCTGACAGGGTGACGGGGTCGAGGCTCATGGATGCTCATGGAGGCCTCACCTCACAACTTCCAGGAGTTTGAAAGCTTCTGAGGTCTCGAGGAGTCAGTGCCTCAACGTGTCAGAGCTGTGTTGGAGGCACGAGAGGGACCTGAACAATATTAGGGCTGATTGGTGCATGTTGTCTGAAGGAGAGGCCTGAACAGGCTGCAGTCCAGCGGGGAGCTGTGAGTCAGATACAGCGTGGCCTCGAGACAGAGCTCATACATAAGCAGAAGTCTGTAGGTTCATACTCTGAGCCTCGAGGGAACCTTGAGATCTGCACTGCTGGTGATTGGGTTGCTTCTGCCTCTGACTCATGTTTATCTTGTCTAGCAGCATCATACCAACTACAGACCAGTATAAACCAGTATATGTTTTGTTTTGAGTACTGGTATGCTGGTCAACCAGCATCATACCAGCTCCAGACCAGTTCCAAACCAGTATATGTTGTGTTTTGAGTACTGGTATGCTGGTCAACCAGCATCATACCAGCTCCAGACCAGTATAAACCAGTATATGTTGTGTTTTGAGTACTGGTATGCATGTCAACCAGTACCATACCAACTACAGACCAGTATAAACCAGTATATGTTTTGTTTTGAGTACTGGTATGCATGTCAACCAGCATCATACCAGCTCCAGACCAGTTCCAAACCAGTATATGTTGTGTTTTGAGTACTGGTATGCTGGTCAACCAGCATCATACCAGCTCCAGACCAGTATAAACCAGTATATGTTGTGTTTTGAGTACTGGTATGCTGGTCAACCAGCATCATACCAGCTCCAGACCAGTTCCAAACCAGTATATGTTGTGTTTTGAGTACTGGTATGCTGGTCAACCAGCATCATACCAGCTCCAGACCAGTATAAACCAGTATATGTTGTGTTTTGAGTACTGGTATGCTTGTCACCCTGCACCATACCAACTACAGACCAGTATAAACCAGTATATGTTGTGTTTTGAGTACTGGTATGCTGGTCAACCAGCATCATACCAGCTCCAGACCAGTTCCAAACCAGTATATGTTGTGTTTTGAGTACTGGTATGCATGTCAACCAGCATCATACGCTGGTCCACATGCCACTACTATGTCAGTGTTGTGCTGAGAATGGTCCACCATCCAAACCATATCTGGTCAGAGGTGATCGTTTGGTGGTCATCAGTATATTTAGACGTGTCCAAAAGTATGTGGACAACTGACTCTCCGGTGTTGTTTTTTTTTTCTGAAGTCAAATGTATTCATTCAGAGTTTGCCCCCCTTTACTGCAGTGCCTTTACTGCCTTTACTGTTCTGGGAAGGCTTTGCACTAGATGCTGGAACATTGCTGTGAGGAGGATTTGATTGCTTTCAGCCACACAAGAGCATCAGTGAGGTCAGGTACTGATGTTGGGTGATCAGTTCTGGCACTGCGACTCATCCCAAAGGTATTAAATAGAGCTCCTCCATCAATACTGCAGACAACGTTCTTAGGTGCTAATGTCTGCCCCAGAGCGTCCAGTTCTATTGGTCAGTGCTTTTCCATGGAGATTATACAGCTGCGTGTTACAGTAGCTAAATTCACTCATTCAAAAGGCGGTCCAGATACTTTTGGACACATTATGTGTATATCACTCTGTGGCTCTGCTTGTACAATGCCCCCACCACCCCGACCCACCACTCTGATATTAGATACTTATCGCTTCCAGTTTTCCACTGGTGCTAATTTTCCAACGCATGAGCAGCGAGCTCCGGTTGCCAGGTTACCACCATGAGCCGCCGGCATTCAGAACAGCCGAGCACGGCGAGCCACAGCAGGATTAGAGCAGGGTGCTGAAATATGCAGTCAAACACGCACAGACAAAAGCCACCCGTGAAGTGATCTGGTTTAATATCATATTTCATTTCTATGGGAGATGATTAACATAACACCTTTACAAAATATACATCATACGCCCGAGTGGGAGGTGAGCTGAAGACTAAGCTGAGTAACGTATGGTTGAACCAACCCACTGAAAAGATACACAGCTGCTTGTGTGCAGTTCTCACACATTACATGCCTTTACATGGAAGTGAGTGCCTTTACCGAATTAGTGTAGAATTCAACCTTCGACTTCGAGGAAGAACATTTAGTCCGTTCGACTCCCGTACAAAAGAGACTCCTCCACAAAAACGAGGGTCCCTCTGCAACTGTACATCTGCAAATCATATCACAAAGTACGGTATACTCCTTCAGAGTAGTTGTAAATAACGTAGATACAATATGTACAGCATGAGAACTCGATCCTTGGTACACAATTAGCTGTGTCTCGTACAAAAACACAACGTACAACGTCCCTGGTGAAACCATACAAAGGTCATACAGTCATATTCAGTGATAAGAAACAAATCAAGCAAACGGTTCGAATATAGTACACGTTTCTTCATACACAGCTTGACTGACAGAATACTACTAGGACATCTTTTAATGATGCGCATCTAAGTACAGTATGCGAGGAATGAGATTATTGCTGCACGCAAGTCTGCTGATGCAAACCTTCTGATATTGGAGAAAAACAACAGCTCAGCGTTTGTGCTAATAACTGATATGATCGATTTTCAATTTTCTTTCTGGGTCCACCAGGGGGTGCTGTTTGCAAAAAACAAAAAAAAACAACCATATCGCTCCTTCAGCACAAAAAAATGTCTGAGGCTGCTGGAGGTTTACTGGAGGTTTACTGCAGCTTACTGGGGCGAACAGGGTCAGGCAAAGCGCAGGAAGACAAAGTGAACACGGGCTAAGTCCGCAATCACAGGCCAAAACGAGGGTAAAGGCTAGAACCGAACACCAGAACAGCGTGGAGGAACAAAGACGGCTTTGTGATGCAGGGGTACATGAGCAGGGCTCCTGAAAGAGTACATATGAGTCTCTCGCCGTGTCCAAAAACAAGAAACAGGTGGAGGTAATAATGATTAGGGCGGTAGAGGACCAATCAGGATGGGAAGAACCGATGTGGGAGGGACTCCCAGTTGTTCGCCACTCATTACCAGTGCCCTCAGTTCCATCAAAACCCAACCAGAGAGTCAAATGTCAGGTCTGGTACCCTGCTGCCAACGGTGGAATGCTTCCCTGCAGGCTTTGCTGGTTGTGGTGATAGTGTGAGTGTCTGGAGTGCCCAAGATAACTCGACTCAAGGATCAGCTCTTCTCTCCTTAAGCTTTCCCTGACTTTACAGTCACAGCCACACCACACTGCCTTCGCTCCGTGCTCGCGCCCATGAAGGCAACAGTTTAGAACAGTTAGGTGTAGCACGTAGGAGCCGGTTGTGTGGCGTCTCCAGTTCAGGGGTCGATGCGGAAGGCCAGGAGCTTGTCGGAGTGCAGGTTGTTGAGTGTACGGAGGTCCGGAAGGCGCAGGAGCAGTTTGGGGAAGAGGGCGCTGTCTTCCGGCCGCCTGCGTGTGATAAGGGCCCGGAGAGCACCAATGAGGTCCTCCTGGAGCTGCTCCACAGCGGCCATGTCAGAGATGCCGGAGCGATCTGTCGGAGAAGAGAGGGAGAGGGGTTAGTCGAGGGTCGGTTCGGCACTGGAATGTTTTACCTAAGAAGGTGCTGCAATTTAGGTTATAACTGTCAGGTTATAACAACTGTGGAGTGACTTGAACCAGTATGAATCTGCACTGTCTAAGATTTCACAGTCTGAGAGTAATAAGAGAGTAGTAAGCGAATGTTAGTGATTTTAACTTGATGTAGTGGTTTGAATCCAGTATGAATCTGCACTGTGTAGTTTTCTCATTTTGAGAGGAATCATTTTTTAGAGGGTTTTATCCAGTATGAATCTGTTTACAGTATGGTAAGTGTTTTTAATCCAGTATGAGTTTTTTTTATAGCTTTCACAGTCTGACAGTACCTTTGTAGTGATATAAATCCAGTATGAATCTGCACTGTGTGGTGTTTTACAGTTGAATAATTGTGGAGTGGTTTGAATCCGGTATGAATCTGCAGGGTATGTAGTTTTCTTACAGTAATAATTGTATATCCAGCATGAATCCTTAGAGTGTATAATTTTCCCAATTTGAGAGGAATCATTTTGTAGTGGGTTTTATTCTGTAGTATGTGTAGATATTACAGTAGTTTTTGCAGCCTGTGAGTTATGATTTGTAGTGATTTTAATCCAGTATGAATCTGCAAGGTGTGTAGCTTTTAGTCTGACAGTAATAACTGTGGAGTGATTTTGCTCCAGTATGAATTTGTACTGCTAATATGAAGATTCAAACTTTGAGGAATCCGAGAATTTGGAGAGATGATCCCAAATTCTATTCCAGGTAAGGAATTTGGTCTCTAAACTGCTGCAGGTTAGAAATCCCAACTCTGGGAAGATCTCAAAGACCCTTGACTGCAGTTGGCTGGAAAAAGAGGACTGTCTGCAGGGCTTTTATTGACACAAGTGAACACACCTGCGGACACCAGCACTACAGCCATGAACAGCGCCATCTCGTCCGGCTCCAGCCCCATACTGCCCAGCTTCTCGCTGAACTCAAACATGGCGTCCAGCAGAGTGCTCATTCCCAGAGCCCGTAGCGATGCCAAAGGGTACTTCTGTCCATTCAGGAAGGTCACAGTCCGCTCTTTGGCATCAAACAGTGAGCAGAACCGCACCATCAGAACCTGCGGACAGCAAGAATGTGTGTATTAGAACAAGGGCTCGAACATGGGCTGTAAACCTATACTGAAAGCGTTTCTGATAAAACGGACACTTTACTGGAGCTGATAATAAGACAGGTGTATCTGCTTCGGTGCTTCACCTTCAAAACTAAGACTCAAAACTGCCCTCTCAGCACTTAATCAGAGCACCGCCACCTGCTTGTCCACTGGGTGGACAGCTCACCTGGCAGTGGATTATGAGGTTTCCTACCTGGAAGGTTCCTGCCTTCAGCAGCATGACCTGATCATGCTGACTCAGAGCCTGGAAGCCGGGGATGCTTTTGGCGAACTCCACCACTTCTTTAACCGCAGGGGTGAAGCACTGAGAGAACGCCTCCCACACCTGCTGACTGGTCTGACCCGCCGGTGACACGGGACACGCGTTCAGGGGACACGCCTGGAGGACAGGTAGAGAGAGGTAGACAACAAAGAGGGGAGAGAGAAAGAGAGAGAGAGAGAGATGGTCAGGTTATGGGACCAGGTTTAACTGCATTGTTTACATACACTATATGGACAAAAGTATTGGGACACCTGCTCCTTCATTGTTTCTTCTGAAATTAAGGGGATTAAAAAGAGTTGATCCTGCTTCTGTTGGAGTAACTGTCTCTACTGTCCAGAGAAGAAGACTTTCTACTAGATTCTGGAGCAGAACATTGCTGTGAGGATTTGATGGCAGTGAGTCTTAACACACTGAACTCCTAATGCAGAAAACATTAGGGTTTGGTTTTA
The DNA here is from genome assembly GCF_030463535.1 of Salminus brasiliensis. NCBI lineage: Eukaryota > Metazoa > Chordata > Actinopteri > Characiformes > Bryconidae > Salminus > Salminus brasiliensis. Next base: position 711,711 of record NC_132898.1, read on the forward strand.
GACTTTGTAAAACTTATACTAATTATGGTGCAGGCCCACACTTCAATTATTCTCTCTCTTAACTACATTACTGCCACAATTAGCATCATTCTTAAAAACCCTAAAACTGAACCCTGTGGAACTCCACAAAATGTAGAGCTCCACAGGGTGTGACATAGTGTTTTCAGCTTTGGGACTAATCCCTGAATAACCAGCCTATGTTTTAAGCAGTGTTGTACTGACTGGCATGATTATACCAGCTCTCAATTGTTAAACTCAAATATACAGCAGAACCTCACAAAATATTCAAACTTCAATATTAGCATATTAATGCTATAATATATTAGCATGTTTTTGTGATTTACTTTTTAGCTATTATATAATTACACACTGTGAGCCTCACAGCTCTCAGTAATATTAGCAATATTAGCGATCACCCAAGATATTGATCAGGCTCCAGAGGTTGTATAGAATTACACAATGCTGTTGTGACTGCTAGGGGCTTTCAAGGGTTAATCCATGTCTAAGAAACACATACCAGAACTTTAGCCCCAGCAGCCAGTCTCCAGGGACAGGACGTCTGACCCTTGGTCTCCACACCAGGGTAGCTGTTGTTATTGGCTGGGTAGCTCTGAGAAACCTGACTTCCTTGGCTCTGACTGGACGGCGCTGGGTAACTATAGCGGCTGTTGTCGATGGCTTGTTGGGTTGCTGGGTTGTTGTCATGGTGAGCAACCGGGCATCTGGCCTGGGTGTCATAGTTTGCCATGGACGAGGAGTGGGTGGGGTACGTCTGAGTAGCCACTGGGGCATGGGAATGAGGCTGAGGGTAGCTTGAGTCCTGAGGCTGAGCGTTCCGGAAGGACGAGGGATTACTGCTGCTGCTGCTGCTGCTGTTGTTGTTGTTGTTGTTGTTGTTGATGGTGTTGCTGTTGTCGTTGATCTTCACCAGTTTCTCCTCCCCGTTGACAAAGATGTTGCAATAAGCTTGAGACACAGCACCGATGGCCTCCTCTGGTTGGCCCTCTCTGGGACTGGGCGGGGCCTCCGTGGGCGTGGTTGAGTCGATGTCCATGGACGCCGATTCGTTCAGGCTGTTCATGTAGCTCTGCATCTCGTCCAGCAGTCGCTGCTTCTCTCGCTTCGGGATTCGGCCGAAACGAACAGCTAGGAGAAGAAGAGAGAACGCTATTGAGAACATGAGTGTAGAACCATAGCACTGTGTAGAACCAACAAATTAAAGAACTGTAAGAGGGTCTACATCATACAGTCTTTAAAAAATGGTTCTCTAAGGGTTCTTTAGGAAAGGCTTCAGTATAGAACCATGAACTTAACAAAAACCTATTTGAATGCTTAAAGGGTTCTTTGCATTGGTGGAAACCTTCTTGTAGATGGTTCTGATGAGCACCAAAAGGGTTCTACAACTGTATAGTGTAGAAAAGAACCATTTAACCAGTTAACTAAAGAATGCTTGAAGAACCACACTCTTGTGATGGAGGTGATGTTCACTCATGAAGCTAGAGGACACTTTTTGGTTCTCGTAAAGCTCTTAAACATCTTTGTTTCATGCTTAGAACCACTGGTACCATTTGAAGCTCACCATTTGGATAATTGATAAGATTAATTGGTTCTTTGAATGATTTATTGGATGGTTCTTTGTCTGCTTAAAGGGTTCTTCACATTGGTGGGAGATGGTACTGATTAACACCAACAATGGTTCCACTATTGTTGAGTCAAAAAAGTCAAGATCTATGTCGTTGAGATGTATGAGCATGGAGAATCTCATTAATTACATACAATGTAAAGGTTCTACATCCTTAAAAATTGAAGATCATTCCTGGAACCTCACATCCAGGCCGAGAACGTTGCGTAATACTGATCATCAGAGTGAGCCGAGTCCATGTTTGTTTAAAACCACGCTGGAGAACAGATCTCCATCCTTCTCCCATCCCCCCACCGCTCTGCCTCCATCACTTTACCTCCACTGGCACTTCTATTTATAGCCCCTGCTACTGTATGCTACACCCCCCTCCCCTTCTCACTCTTTCTGTTGCACTCTCGCTCGCACTCTCTCTCTCTCCTGCGGGGAAGTAGGTCACTGGGTCAGTAAGAGCAGAGGTGATGTCACTGAGGAAGATGAGCGACAGAGTGATGGACGGGTAGCGATGTGAGTGTCTCACCATGAGGTGAGAGGTCAGCAGGGGACAGGCGACTCACGAGGAGAACATTAAAAAGACCTAGAACCGAGACAGAACGGTTAAAACAGCACTGCGTTTGCACACAGAGAGACCGTCCGGGTTTTAGTGGCGTGGAATTATCATTTCTCCGGATTATGCCACCCTCTGTGCCCGGGTCGAAATACTGTGGGAAGTGACTGCAGACATGCGCTACGTGTCCAAAACTATCCAGACACCTCTTCAAATTAGTGAGTCCCATCATCCCCAACTCATCCCAAAAGTACTGGATGGAGCTCCTCCACCATCATTCCAGAGAACACAGTTCTTCCACTGCTCCACAGCTCAATACTGGGGGGCTTTATACCCCTCTAGCCCATGCCTGGCATTAGGCAGCATGGTGCCAATAGGGTCATGGTGTTTATCTGCTCCAGAGAGTCCTATTCTATTGGCAGTACTTCTCTACAGGGACTAGACAAGCTGTGCGTGTGCATTTGCACATCTGTGTCAGCAATGGGTGCACCTTAAAGTAGCTGAATGCATTCATTAGAGGGGTGTCCACAAACATTTGGACATACAGTGTATTAAAACTGACTTTTGCACAAGACTGAAGTGAAGGTGAGCTGGAGGGTGTGTGCTGAGATGCAGGATGTACTGTTTATAGATCAGTGGCCATCAGGATAAGGGATTAGGGAACCAGTCCTGCAGAGCTGGGACGGGAAACAGGTTTACTGGGATAAGGGGGTGGAATCTTGTAGGCCACAGCCTGGAGACTCCAGAGCTCCCACTGGGTCTGAATAGGTGAGCGGCGGATGGAGGAACAGGATTAGTCGACTAATGTCCTGCAGTGAATCACCAACGAAGTGCTTTTCCACCCCGAATACGAGAGGCCCTAAAAATATCTGCACAACCTGTAATCACAGCTCCGGCACCAGCGGAAACAAGGGCACGCGAGAGCTGTGAAGTTGATAAATGATGCTGCATATCATTTCGCTTTCCGGCTTTTTAGGTCACCTAAATATGTAAGCTAGCTCCAGAAAAAATGATTTATTACCGGCACAATTTACTGTGCTCTCAGGAGACTGCGGCGTCCTGCAGGGACAGCGTTTACTGGAGGACACGGTGTAGAGCTCGCTTGATTTCACAGCAAACTAATAGCTTCATATTGGAGAACGACTTCATTAATTTAGCGTTAGCGCCCGCTTCTTAATTAATTCTACAATGCAGAAGAAATGAAGTCCTAACCCGAGCTGCGTGGGGTGAGTGGGGTGCGCGAGGCAGGGTGTGGAGCACCCAGCGCGTTCCCAATTCCCAAAATAAGGCCAATTCACTATAGTTTGCAGCGTGAATGATGACTTGTGGGACCACCAAGTTCCCACTGTAATAAATCAGTGTCTACAGGTGCAAAAGTAGGAAAAATAAAAAGAACGGAGGTGGGAATGTGGGGCAAAAAGAGTGGAGAGGAGAGATTCACGTCGGTTTTAGAATGGCTTGAGATATTAAAGGGTCTGTACCCAACATTCTGGCTGTGTTTTATATTTTCCCTCTAAAGTTTAATTAGGTTTATGTACCAAAAACCATCATAATGCCATTTAACTTGCCCAACGTCTCTTAGAATTGTACAGGTTTTATGTAACTATGGCTTTAGGAATGACATCTGCTGATATATGCAAATGAAAAGTCAGCTCTGATTGGCTGTACCTCACACCTGTACACTCACACTTATAACTTCAGTGGGAGTGCTTAGTTCTTAGTGTTTTTCTTTTACTTAGCTTTACATTTGTGTACTATACTATATATATATATATATATATATATATTTTTTTTTTTTTTTTAATGTTGATATTATAAGAGGCTGATATGGTCAGGCTGATATTATAAGATTATATGAGTAAATGGAGGAATTCCATAGTACAGCGTAACGGCTTGTTTCTGCTGAGCACATGACAAAAAACTTTTTGGAGGTTTGGTGACATCACAAGAACAATGGATATGTAAATGTGCTGGATTTCTGTGACATCACAAAAGTTTCTATGTTTGACCAGTACGCTTTCAAATTAACCAAGTTTACCAGTTTACTAGGGTTTGTTGCAGCAGTACCACAGAAAAACCTTTTTTGGGATCCAGGATGAAGTTCTAGGAGGGAGGAACTTAGTATAGGTTCTTTGAAAGGTTCTTCAGAAAACCAAAGGTTCTTCTGTGGTTTTTCTGTGCTCCAAAGAACCCAGTTTGGCATCAGCTTTATTGTGAAGAATCGGTGAAGACACGAGGACGCTCTGGAAGTTCTTACCATCTCTGGACATGCCGACGGAGAGACACTTCTTGAAGCGGCAGTGCTGACATCGGTTCCTGTTCATCCTCATGATCAAACAGTTCTCGTTCTTCACGCACATCTTATAGTGGATGTTCTGCTGGATGCTGCGCCTGAAGAACCCCTGAGGAGAAGAACAGGAGGTCAGCGTGTGCATAGAGATGGACCGTGTTTGGCACCCATTATGAGTTCTCTGTGTTGGTGTGTGTGTGTCTGTCCCTTACCTTGCATCCCTCACATGCATGGACTCCATAGTGGAACCCGGATGCGATATCTCCGCAGACTTTGCAGAGTAGCACCATACCACCTGTTTCTGAGAGCACAAAAAGAACATCACCCATCATCATTACATTATTACTCATTATTCTTTTATTTTACATATACTTATATACATATATGGACAAAAGTATTGGGACACCTACACTTTACACCTACAGAAGTTTATATGCCATCTCATTCTAAACCCACAGGCTGTATTAATAAGGAGCTGGTCCCCCTTTAACAGCAGCTCTACCAGCAGGAGGTCTGGAGCTCTGCTGCAGTTACTGAGTCAGTTGGAGGCTTTTCTGCACTCTGCTCTGAGCTCAGCACTCGGCCCTGACCCCGCTCTGTAACTTTACGTGGTCTGACAGACACTCGGTGGCTGAGCTGCTCTCTGTGAGCTGTTCCTCCTAAACTCTTCCACTGTTCAATAATAACACCACTCACAGCTGATGGAGGAAGATCTAGGAGGGAGGAAATTTCACACACCTGAATTCAGTGATTAAGAGGGGTGTCCCAATACTTTTGCATATATTATAAAATATTTGATATCTGAATATGATAAACACAGTCAGAAGATGTTACTCACTCGTAAAAGTCCCGGTAAACCCGCACGGCCTCTTGCCCACCAGTGGGTGAGAGTATGTGTTCTGGCCGGTCGTAGTCACTGGCGGGCTGACGGAGTGGACCGCCGGCGTGCTGCTCACTTCGGGGAACTGAAAGACCAGCTTGGGAGAAGGTGGCGTGCCCGCCCCCGTGCTGCCATTGCTGCTGGACCCTCTCTGCTTGAGGGCGCCGATTTCCGTTAAAGATACCTCCTCTGGAGAAGAAGGCTGCGAGTGAGACGAGGGCGACTGGGTCTGATAGCCACTCGAGGGGCTGCCAGGGCTGGGGCTGGCACTGCCAGTGGAGCTGGCATACAGAATAACGCTGCCTGTGGTGGAGAGAGGAGAGAGCAAAACAGAGAGAGAGAGAGAGAGAGAGAGAGAGAGATTCTTCAGACAGTGATACACAAACTCCAATAATGCGGCTGTGCTTCACACACACACACACACACACACACACACCACCGCGTCAGTGTCACTGAGAGATGATATCTGGTCAGTTGTGGCCCCTGATTGGGGTTTCTCACCAAAATAAAAGAAGCAGGGAAACTGAATGTAAACACGGTCACTCACATTACTTACACACGCTTGGAGTAGGCGGGGTCACCACAGGTCACATAAGTGTTTCTGATAAAATGGCCAAAAAAATTAGTGTGGACACAAAGTAGGTGTTTTTTAAAAAAGTGGGCAGTGGACTCTAAACACTACATGTCCAAATGTTTGTGGACATCCTTTCTAATGAATTCATTCAGCTACTTGAAGCTGCACCCATTGCTGACACAGATGTGCAAATGCACACACAGCTTGTCTAGTCCCTGTAGAGAAGAAGAAGTTCTGCCAATGATGGTGGAGGAGCTCCATCCAATACTTTTAGAAGGAGTTGGGGATGATGAGGTGGGGTGGAGATCTCCCAAAGCCTTGACCTCACTAACATGCTTGTTGCTGAATGCAATCAAATCCTCACAGCAATGCTCCTCCTCCAGACTCTAGTAGAAAGTCTTCTTCTCTGGACAGTAGAGACAGTTACTCCAACAGAAGCAGGGTCAGCTCTTTAATACCCTTGATTTCAGAATGTGTGTGTGTGTGTGTGTGAATGTGTGTGTGTGTGTGTGTGAATGTGTGTGTGTGTGTGTGTGTGAATATGTGTGTGTGTGTGTGTGGGGGGGGGGGGTACTTTATAAGCTCTCTTTCTTGTTTGTGTGTTTAAAGGTCATTTTTCAAAGACTCTTTTGTCTTTGAGAGAACGCGCTGTCATTTGATGTGTGCGCGCGGCAGATATCTAGAACACAGTGGTTAAAGGGACCGTGTTCTCTGGGTTCTCTGTGTTCTCTCTGTCCCACTGCAGCAGGAACACAGTGTTCGAAAGCAGCTCGCGCCTCTTCTTTGGAAGAGAACTCGGAACTGTCTCATTACTCACATGTTCCCTCCCTCCCTCCCTCCCTCCCTCCTCCTCCTCCTCCTCCTCCTCCTCCTCCTCCTCCTCCTCCTCCTCCCTGAGCTTCTCCATCATATCGGATCATGCGCCGCTCTTGGACACGCCCCGAAGCTCACGTGGCTGCAGCCTTAGCCTCGCTCGCTCTAAAACACCCCTGCGCACGCCTTCCCACAACCCCCCCCCGCCCCTGGCCGCGCGCCCGCAGCTCGCGCTCGAGCTGCCAGCCACCTGACCGCGAGCTCACATGCACTCCTGACACAGTTCCCGCCCCGGCGCTCGGGCTCGGTTCCGCAGTCCCGTGCACGAGACGACCGTCACTGCGCTTAAAGAATAGCGCGAGCTCGGCGGTCACGTTTGTAGCGCGAGCGCTTTTTTTAAACAGTCATGCTGCTGTGCGTGCAGCCGGGAGTCACCGGAAATGCGGGCGGGCGCGAGAACGTGACGGTCACGTTTGCTCACCATACGAGGTTGTTTTGGTCGAGCGAGGTTTAGCGACTGAGAGAGAGAGAGCGCGCGCGCTGTGTGAAGCAGACCTCGGTCTCTCTGCAGATGAAGGTCAGGCTGACTCTACATGAACTGTGTGTCCAGTCAGTCAGCAGTTGGTGAACACTGGGCTCCACTGACACAGTTCAGCACTGGTGGTGACGTCATGCAGTTTATGGATAGACGGTGGCTACAACTGGTTGACCGGCACGTCTAAAGCGGTTGACCAACCAAGCCGGTCACTTGAATAATCAAACTGATTGATTAGCATGACCCACTTGGTCAGCTTAACCTAGCTGGTCCATCAGCATGACAGAGCTGGTTGACCACCATAATCAGTAAAGCCAAGCTGGTCAATCAGCATGGCCATCTTTACCTAACTGTTGGACCAGCATGACCAACACAACTAATCTAGTCGACCAGTGTGACCAAAGTGTTTGACCAAGCTAGTTGACTACATCAACCAAGCTGATTGACCACCATGATCAGCACCATGACCCAGCTGGTGGACCTGCATAGCCAAGCTAGTCCTGTAGCTTGAGCAACTTGGTCAACAATCTGATTGACCAAGCTGGTGGACCAGCGTTACCAGCATAACCAGGCTGGTCAATGAGCATAGCCATCTTTACCAAAGTGTTGGACCAGCATGACCAACACAACTAATCTAGTTGACTAGCGTGACCAAAGTGTTTGACCAAGCTGGTTGACCACCATGATCAGCATAACCCAGCTGGTGGACCTGCATAGCCAAGCTAGTCCTGTAGCTTGAGCAACTTGGTCAACAACCTTGACCAACCTGGTGGACCAGCTAAACCATCACACTGAACTAAAAACATGATTGACCTTGGTCAACCTTTAAACTGGTCTACCAGCAGGTCAACCAGCAGGTCTACCAGCAGGTCAACCAGCAGGTCAACCAGCAGGTCTACCAGCAGGTCAACCAGCAGGTCTACCAGTGTTCTTTTCCTGTCCTGGTGTGAAAATCTCAAATTCCGTTTCAGGAGTTAGAGCAACATTAATATCAACGAGGGACGTCAGTTTTATAAGGGTCCACAAATGACCGGTGGGCTGCGTTCTCTTCACGATCAATCCTGATCAGCTGATTAACATATTCATTTTTAATGGTGTCAGTGTAAACCGCAGTGGTTCTAGAGCGCTGCCGGTCCTGCAGAGCGGATGTTGAAAATAATTAGCCTGTCCTTTTTCAGCTCGGCCTCAGAAATCATTCAGTAGAGGAGATTACAGCAGGATAAGCCTCCGAACTGGGCTGTTATTCTCGTAAACACGTCCAGTTCTCTGGAGAGGGTGGGGGAAAATCTCATCAAACAAGGCTAGTCCTCTCATTCCACAGATACTCCCTGCTCCAGTGACTGATAGCTTCCCCTGCACCCCCAGGATTTCTCCACAAGTGCAATCATAACATCTCCTGAAGTCAGGAGCGCTACCCCACCCTGTAATTACTCTCCAACCATGCACATGTTGACGGAATCAGGTCCCAAACCTGTTTTGCTCTCATGTTTTGTGTGTTTAAGGTGTTTCAGGTTCCAAAGTGCCTGCAATTCAGCGAGGGGGACGCTTGCTTTATCTTTACAGTGCCTTATCTTCTGCAGCCCACCAGTTAATGTATAGCCTACAGTGATATGTGGGTTATCTGTGTGGACCTACATGTAAAGGAACACCACTTACTGTACATACATTAACCTGCGATTGGCAAACACTGCAGCTGTACTAGTACACCTCCCTGTTTTTCCTGGAAGTCACATTTCAAAGAACCCAAGAGCTCATTTCTGCATGAGTTGCAAATAAACCCACCAGTGCAGTTTTATATGGAGTGATGATGATGATGATGATGATGATGATGAAGGTAAAATAGTGAATAGAGAATCTGAACTAATGCAGTTTTCTTTAGGGACTACTTTCTGTAGCCGCACTACACCCTGCAGCATGTATCCCTCCACCATTTTAATGATCTGATTTTAAAAGCAGGTTCTAGAGCCGAACTCTTCTCAGAACTCTGGTAGAACCGTGTCTCAGGCATCAGGCAGCGTCTTCATCACCATTAGGTGAAGAACTTTCTGTGAGGAGCTTTTATTATTAGAGCTTCAGACGTCTGCTTCCCTTCACCTCCACTGTAGAACCACAGCTCTGACTGGGGGAGCTTATCTAGAACCTCCACTGTAGAACCACAGCTCTGACTTTCTCTAGAACGTGACATTTCACACCAAACGCTGCTCTGAGGTTTTTATTTGTGTATTTTTTAATAAATAATAAGCAGGCCAGTGAATATGGCGTTGGTGATGGCACCGTGATGACATTGACCCTTACTCTGAATTCCTCTCCGGGAGAACGCACAGCAGCTAAAAGCAAAGCGAAGATTTAATGGCAGCGAAGTTTCATCATCGATCGTCTTGATGCAGAGCCATTGATTTCTTGCCTTCCTGTTCCCCTTTAGGAGCGAGCGGAGAGCCAGGAGCTGCTGTGAGAAAGTAGGGCAGTATTACTTTATCTGGAAGCGCTGCTCATTAAACGGAGCGCAACTGCACTCAGCAGCAGATAATAGCAGCAATTTTGTGGGATATCTTGTCGTTTTGTTGTTCTGTTCCTGCCTCCGGTCAGCCCTCATCGGCCTTGCTGGCTATTTAAACCGAGCATGATTACAGTCAAGCACTGTAGAACACTGTGCGTGTGTGTGTGTGTGTGTGCTGTCTTTAACCCACTTCATGCTAGAGTTTAACTGGTATTTGGCTCGCAGGTAGAGTAGCAGTTCTGTAAATGATTTAGTGTGTGCACAGCCTGCAGGTCAGTAGCCTGGCCTACCTGAGGAACTGGAAAGCCTTTACTGTACACAGAGAGCCCAAAGCCCACGGTTTGTTGTACATTAGGGATAGGCGGATCAATACTGATGTTTATTAGATGTATAATCAATAATAACTAATGGTATCACCCATCCCTAATGAAGGCCTACATTATACATTTGTGGACACTCTTTCTAATGAATGCATTCAGCTACTTTAAGTTGCACCCATTGCTGACACAGATGTGCAAATGCACACACACAGCTTGTCTAGTCCCTGTAGAGAAGAAGTACTGCCAATAGAATAGGACTCTCTGGAGCAGATCAACATCATGACCCTATTGGCTCCATGCTGCCTAATAATGCCAGGCGTGGGCTAGAGGGGTATAAAGCCCCCCAGCATTGAGGAGCTGTGGAGCAGTGGAGGAACTGTGTTCTCTGGAATGATGGATGGTGGAGCTCCATCCAGTACTTCTGGGATGAGTTGGGGAGTTGAGGATGGAGTGGAGATTATTCAACATCCTGACTTCACAAATGCTCTTCTTGCTGAATGCAATCAAATCCTCACAGCAATGTTTCTCCAAAATCTAGTAGAAAGTCCTCTCTTTCCTGGGCAGTAGTGACAGTTACTCCAAAAACAAACTCTTTTTTAATACCCTTGATTTCAGAAGAAACATAAGCGAGCAGGTGTCCCAATACTTTTGTCATTTTTTTTTACCATTTACCTGCTGTAAAAGAATAATATCCTACATTGTTCATTCTGAAAAGGGTATTAGCCAGGAGCTTGTCCCCCTTCGCTGCAGTAACTGCCTTTTTGGCTTTACATTAGATGTTGGAACATTGCTGTGAGGAGGATTTGATTGCAATCAGACACTATACATTAGGGTTGGATGGAGCTCCGGCTTTCCAGGAAACACAGTTCCACTACACAGTTCTTTAAAACCAAAGCAATAGAGGAACCCTTTCCGCTGCTGTACACAGAACCATGGCAACCACCTGAAGACAAAACATGGTAGAACCGAAACAGGGTCTTTATGAAAGAATGAAGAACCCCTTTTATGGGTACAGTGGAACCTTGTTTGGTGATATATAGAACCAGCTACAGGAGGTTTCCCTTGTGCATGACGGGCTCTTTAACCAGCATGCAGATGGTTCTTGGAGTTGTCATGGTTCTATTTAGGGGCTTTATTGGGTGCCCCTCTAGCCCTGACCTTATAGGCTCATGTGCAGCGTCCTATTTCTGTTGACAGCTGAAATTATGGGAGCATACATTCATAAGGAAGTCTGTCTGAATACTTTTGGACACTTAGGGTTAAGCCCTGAAAGATAGAACCGTAACCAAGGCTTTATCTAGAACCTAGAAGAATAACACGAGCCGCTTGCACTGGGCTGAATCTGTGACCCACTGACCGCCGGATCACAACAACAGAGAGCGAAATAGAGAGCGCGAGCGAGAGACATGGGGTGCGCGCGCGGGCAGCATGAGAAACGGGCGCTTTGAGAGGGGGGGGGGCGTGCTCGGGAAATCACGCGTGGCACGTGGCGCTTGGAGCTGGTCCACGTGACGGGGACTACAGGCAGGCGCGAGAAGGCGGGCTGCCCTGCTGTGCCTAGCGCTCGTGCAGAGCTTTGTTGCCATGTGAAAAACAAGCCGCGGTGGGCGGGGTCGCCTCGCGCTGCGTAAATATGCGGCTGACACTCGAGCGGCGATATTAATAACCCTGAGCGCGAGCTAATGGCACCGATCTCAAGGTTCTAGATGTTGTTAGGAGAAAGAAGCCCCCGCACGCGGACTCGATGCACCATTAACCCAGTAATGTCCTCATCAGTGCACACACACACACACACACACACACACACCGTCTAATAGAAACGGGTTCTTCCATGGTTCTTTAGTAAGGGCAGCTGGGTTCTGTGGACTATAACCAAAAAAGGGTTCTTTGAAGTTTGAAGGAACCCCTTTTGGTGCAACATTTTTTGAGTCGTAATGGTTCTATGTAAAAAAGGCTTTTTAACTCATAACAAGAACCCTTTTTTGGTGCTTTAAAGAACCATCTACAAAAGGTTTTTATTCATGCATGCAAATGGTTCTATGTAGAGTACGTTCTTTAACGCTTCTTAAGTAGAGGCAGTGGTTCTGTACCTACTTTAAAATGTTGCAGAACCCTTAAAACAGAATTTGAGCAGTCATGGTTTTTCTCTACAGAACCAGACCCACCACTATCTAGAACTTCCCCATTACACGATGCTAACCAGTGCTGGGAGTGTGAAGGTTAGAGACATGAAGAAGCTCCATCACTTTTCTCAAACTGCCGCTAACACACCACCACTGGAGCTCAGCATGCTCAGAGAAGCTAACGCTAACTGCTAATTATGTTCCGTCAGCTATCAGACGCTCACGCTGGCTAGGCATCATCATGCTGGGTGATGGGGAAGAGGGACGACTGTCCTACCCACCCAGAGAGACAGGAGACAGTTATGCTTTCTGGGATTCACAGTCACTTACGGATGGCTATGGCATCACTGGGGATGAAACCTGCAACCTTCTGATGCCAAAGCAAAATTCCACTTTTTACCTCCATCTGTATGTATTTATATATATATATATATATTCTCTACAGGGACTAGACAAGCTGTGTATGTGCATTTGCACACCCGTGTCAGCAATTAGAATAAATACTAATAACATTCATATGAAAGCATATGAAAGTCTTTCATCCTCACTGTTCATTAAAACATCTCAGAAGTTCTCCTCCTCCAAAATGCCACAAAACTCAGGTCTCTAAACCTGACTGTTCTCTGATTCTGCATCGGTTCTAGCTCTGCTGTCAGGTTCTAGCTCTGCGCCGTCTCACATCCATAACAACACACACTACTGTGTTACTGTAACAAGGTCATCAAGCAGACCAGCCTCGCCCATGAGCATCTCGACATCTCCTCCACCCCGGAGGTCAGGCTGATTAGCTCCGACTCGTGCTCTCCTCACAGGTAGTCATCAAAGCATTCTCACATGTTGCAGCTTAGCATGTGCTGTCACTGACAGGCCACACGTGCTGTGGAGACGGAGAGGGGGAGGAGGACGATGAGGAGGAGGAGGAGGAGGAGAGCTGGGGTCAGACACAAAACCGTGTCCAGCGCTTCTGGGAAAATAAAGGGAGTCACCGGTGCAGGAGCGTGACTTGGTTAATGAATCGAGGCATGAAATCAAGCATCCTGGTCGAGGTCGCAGAAGGGAAACACCTTTAATAGTAGCCAAGAGAGCTGAGGGGTTGCACTGCAGAGCCCCGCCCCTCTGTGGGAGCCACGTGCAGTAGGTCGCCAGCGGGACCAGCCCAGCACGCTTTAACTCTTACCGTCCAGATCCGGGGGTTTGAACAGTATAGTTTTTAAAAAGTTGAAATTTAGGTCATATGGAAGTGTCACTTTTACTATTAAATAAAATATTAACATAATAAATATTATTAATTAACTTAGTAATATTATTAAACAAATACATAATAATATTTGTTATTAGAATTATTTCTTATATATATAATTCCTATATACATACCCATACCTTATGTATAAATATATTTAAAGTTTGGGTACCCCTGCTAATTTAAAATGTTCTTATATACCTTTAAATAAATCATTCTCAAGACATCCTTACACCCAACTTTAATCCCTTTAACGTGAATCTGAACCAGTCCAGAGCACGCAGAGTTCCCTGCCTGGGCAGGAACAGGTTAAAGCCTCTCCACACAGTTTAAAAAGCGACTTACTAGAAATCAGAAAACACGTGAGTCTGTTTACACCATCACACCCGTTAAAAACATCCTGAGAGCCAACTTTCCCAGGACTTCCCTCAGTTCAGCCTGGGCTGGAGAGCTTTAGGAGGAGCAGAGAGCTGCACGTGAGTTTGTTTACATGCGGGGAGGAAGGAAGTGAGGAAGTGGCAGCGATGGACACCAGAGAGACCCTGGACACAAGTGGACAGAACTCCACAGAATCAGCAGCTGTAGCAGCGCATCCGTCCAGCTTGTAGTAACTTTAATGCTTTCATAGGTCACCTGGGGTGACAGCAGCAGTGCACTGCCGAGGTGATGCCCATGAAACGCATCGCTACGCCTGGCTCACAGAACTGCAGTACACACGAGGGAGGGAAGGGTGGATGCACCCACCCACCCACCCACCCACCTTTAGGAACACTGTTCGTGTTATTCTGTCCCTATTTACTAACACCAACAAGTTATGCAAAAGTTTGGCCACCCCTGTTCAAACTGCATATTTAATTGATATCAGTATACAGTATACCCATATATAACCCCCAAGACTATACAATACCACACTAAATATGCAAAATATAAAATATGAATAATAATCACTAATAATTGCTATGTTAGTTAGTTTACTGGTTGGACATGAATGGGTTAAAGCCTCGCCACACAGTTTAACAGATAGTACTTTTGTAAGTTCTTTGGGGTGACAGCAGAGTTGCAATGCTAATGTACTGTTATATCAATATTATATATATATATAAGTAGTTATATCAATAGTTTTATACAAACATATATATATACATACTTACAGTATACATTTATGCATCTATAGGCATCACTATATATACATCAGTTTAACTGACATTAACAGCACTAGATGTATAGGTCCTCTGGGGTGACAACAGCAGTGCAATGCTAATGTAATGCACAAGATATATATATATATATACACACACACACACACACACACACACCCACACACACACGTGTATGTATTTATATGTTGCTACAGTTTAACTGACATCAATCTTTACTACTATTTGCCATATGTCATCTTGTGTGACAGTGTCAATGCAATGCTACAGTATTCCACATGGCAACAGAAATATGGAATATGGTCCCTATTCAGTGCAATGCAGAATGAGAATTGAACCCAACCCTTAAGAACACTGTCCACGTTATTCTGTCCGAATCTATCCACCACCATCCCCACTGCCTCATGCCCACCAGCAGCTGATGCATTGGAAGCCCACTCACCTGGACTGTTGTCCATCGTGTGTTTGCAGGAGGTTCCTAAAGAGGGTGAAGCAGCGTGTCTTAGTCGCGAGACAGGAGATCTGTATCCATACAGGTGAGACCAGTGTCAGGAGCAGTGTGGAGCAACGAGAAGGTGATGCAATCCAGAAGCAGAAGCACTGCTGATGTCTCTGGTGTTCCTCAGGTGGACCCTGCGCTGACGTGTGAGACCTCAAGCATTCTCGCGAGCAGAGTGTGTACAGTGGTGTACAGTAGAGCTCAGCAATCCCGCGGTACTGTCTGCGTGTTCTGTCAGCGCACGCACGGAGCTGCTTTGACTAGCACGAGCGCCTACC
Organism: Salminus brasiliensis; assembly: GCF_030463535.1. Taxonomy (NCBI): domain Eukaryota; kingdom Metazoa; phylum Chordata; class Actinopteri; order Characiformes; family Bryconidae; genus Salminus; species Salminus brasiliensis. The sequence continues at coordinate 727,103 of NC_132898.1, forward strand.
TCAGGTGCTTTCAGGTGGCCCCTCCCTCTGTTTGTGTTTTTGTGTGCCAGGGATTACTCTCTCTCTCTCTCTCTCTCTCACGCACGCGCGCGCCCTCTTGCTCTCACTGTCACGCTCCTTTGGTGTCTTGTGTGTGTGTGTGTGTGTGTGTGTGTATGCGTGTGTGTCTCTATGCTCGTTCTCACGTTCTGATTGGCTGCCTCGCGGAGGCGAGACGCGCTGCGCTGATCTGACATTGAACGTGGCTGCGCTGGAGGCGCGCGGCATGTGCGCGCGGCATGTGAGCGCTGGCGACCGCTGCCCTACTGACACACATTTTATGCAAATACATGCCGGAGGGGGGCGGGGCCTCGGCTCAAGCACATGCGGCGTGGGCGGAGCTCAGCGTGACTGCCTCTCGAGCTGCTTCTTTCTCGCACGGGCTATTCGGCTCTCTCTCTCACACACGCGCAGCTCCACAACGTGTCCAAAAGTATTTGGACACAGTCTCCTCCAGCCTTTCTTTTGAAGTCAGTGATGCTGGTAAAGAGTTAGCAGCAGTAACAGCTTCTACTCTGTTAGGAAGAGATGTTGGAACATTGCTGTGAGGAGAATTTGATTGCATTCAGCCACATGAGAGATTTCTGGAAGTTCTGGAAGGGATCAAATGGAGCTCGGGCACTCTAGAGAACATCCTTAGAAAGCGATGGTTCTACAAAGGCTGCAGTAGATGGTTGGTGCAGCGCAGAAGGTGACAACCCCACCCTCCTTGTGATAAACTAGGGCTCAAGACCACTCAAGATCACTAAGACCTAAAGCTCTACTCTGTTCAGAAGAGAGATGTTGGAACATTGCTGTGAGGACGGTTTGATGTTTGGGTTCTAGATATTAAACAGCATTTCAAAGGGATTGGATGGAGGGGTAGCAGTGCTTCTGTGTACAGTAGATGGTCCTAGCGGCAAACGGGGGTTCAATTCCCTGGCCCAGCACACACACACCAGCCTACACCAAAGAGCCCTTAGGCACAACTCTAACACTACAAACCAAAGGAGTCTACTACTTGCTGTGACGAGGATTTGATTGTATTCAGCCACGCCATGAGAGCTTTAGTGACTGGATTGAGGTCAATCACTCCAGAGAGCACTTTTCCTTAGAACAGAGGGCTCTTTAAGGGTTCTTTAATTAAAGCAGTGGTTTTACATACAGTAGCTGGCCCAAGTAGCAAACAGGGGTTCAATTCCCTGACCAGCAAGTGGGCCAGTCTACACCAATAAGAGTCCTTAAGCAAGACCCTAACGCTACAAATCAGGGCTTTTAATGAGGCTTTTGCTTCAGTAACAGCCTCTACTCTATTGGAAAGAGAAGTTCGAACATTGCTGTGAGGAGGATTTGATTTGACTGCATTCAGCCATACCATGGATCTCATTTAGTAAACAATCCCATAGGGACTGGATGGAGCTCAATCACGCCAAATAACATCCTTAGAAAAGAGGTCTCTTTAATAAAAGAAATGGTTCTTTATATGTTCTATATATCTTTATAGTGGTTAGCAACCACACCCTCCCCATGGCGAACTGGGGTTCAATTCCCCGATCAGGCATGAACACCACTCTAGCACAATAACAGTCCTTGGCCGAGACTCTAAACTCTACTTTCACCTCAAATTGTCAGTTTCAGTGTTTCCTCTGAAATCAGGGGTAATAATAATATGTTAACTGCAGTAAGATCCTCTTCTCTATTTGGAGGAGATGTTGGAACACTGTTGTGAAGAGGTTTGATTGCATTCAGCCACACAAGAGCATCAGTGAGTTCAGGGATGATGCTTAAGTTCTAGATCGCAAACACCATCCCAAAGGGATGGGATGGAGCTCAATCCCTCCAGAGAACATTCTTAGAGAAGGAATGGCTCCTTAGTGAAACTGTATACAGTAGAAGGTTGGTGTAGCAGCGTAGTGGTTAACAACACTGTCCTCCCTGCAGCAGACTATCCCCCAGCCAGACAAACACACCACTCATACACCAATGAACCTACCTAAACCTCTACTTTTCTGCACTATTCCTGAAATCAGAGATATTATTAAGATGTTTGCTGAAGTAACAGCCTCTGCTCTGTTGGGAGGAGATGTTGGAACACTGCTGTGAGGAGAATTTGACTGCATTCAGCCACACAAGAGCATCAGTGAGGTCAGGGAGTGATGTATTCAAATGGATTCAACAAATGGATAAGCCATGAATGCAGATCCATCACAGCTTATTTGAATGCTTATACGGTTCTATGCCTGGTTAACTAGTTATCTGTTATAGTGAGAAATGCTATAAATGGTTCCTTAAAGGCTATTATTCATTATACAGGCTCTATATAGCAATAAAAAAGGCCCCAAAACCCAGTTACAACATATAAGACCCTTTGAAGTGTCCGGATACTTTTGGACATGCGGTGTCTTTAGCGCGTCTCTTCAGTCTCCAGTCAGTATCTGAGAGGGGTGGACATGGAAAGGAGTGGGTGTACCTCAAACTAGATGAATGTCTGGACATTTTTGGACAGACTTACAAAACAGTAGGGAAGGAAACAGCTCGTGCTTGGAGCTCAGAGCCGTCTGACTTGCCAGGAGGGGCTGTTAAAATTAAAAAATCGAAAAATAATAGGAGAACAAGTGTGAGTGTTCTGGAAGCCATTAGGGAGCCCGCTCCGAAAAAGCATCCTCACGTTTTTGGCCGCGGCTCACGCTGATCTGAATGTAGGTCACAGTGCTAATTTAGAGTCCCATATTCTGCCTCCCACCACAGTGTGAAAGAAATGAACCTTTAGAGAACAGTGGCCAAATTGTAGGGAGGCTGTGTGAGAGGAGAGGGCTGATAATTCTCTTAACACCACAGCCTTAAGAGATCCCTAATCTCCACCTGCTGCAGCTGTAGCCGTGTGTGTGGAGGGGGAAAGTCAGGTCCAGAAAGTAAAATAAATCTGCCCCAGGATTTAGTTCCAACTGCCTGAGCCTGGGCTGTGCCAGTCACTAGGTAAAAGTGGTAAATCCATACACACTTTATTATTAGTAGTAAAAGTATTAGTGTATGGGGGGGGGGGGGGGGTCTTAGTTACAGTAGCAGTGTGTGAAACTACCTCCACCATGTTTGGAAGCTGTACTTTAGCCTGGCTAGCACTCACTGTGAGCTGAACCTGATCTGCTTGGAAACTGTGCTCTATTACGCCACCTAGAGGAGATTCAGATAATATAGAAGTGAATTCTGGGACTTCTACACACACCTCAGCCATCAAACACACCCACTGTTATGGAACAGAAACTGGGGTACAGTATTCAGGGGGAATCTGGAGAAATATCTGTCTGATTGGTAGATGATGTTCTTATTGGAACATGAGAAGAAGACCAAAAGCAGGTTCTACTGGAACCAGTTTAACTACAGAAAATCTGCCATGCTTGTTATTGTCTTGGCTTGTATGTTCATCACTTGCTGTGACCTAGAAACTAATACCTGAGATTACAGCTGGGTTGGGTTTGCTGTTTAACCCTTATATAAACATACTAACAATGGTTAAACATTGTCTAAAGGTTGTCTAAACTCATATGTTACGTGTCCAAAAGTATCAGGACACCCCTTTTAATGAATGAATTAAATTAATGTTTTAAGGTGATTGATACACAGCTTGTATAATCTCTCTAGAAAAGCACTGACCAGTAGAACAGGACACTCTGTGATCACATGACCCTAATGTCACTGTGCCCAGTCCTGAGTGGGCTAGTGGAACTAGGTTCTCCGAAATGAAGGAGCTCCATCCAATAACTTTTGGATAAATCATCCAACTAATCATCCAACATCTGTAACTGACCTCACGGATGTTCTTTAATGTGGCTGAATGCAATCAAATGAAGGCTGTCCCAGAAGAGTAGAGGTTTGTACAGCAGCCAAGTGGGGGAAACACCCTTGTTGTAACCATGGATATCAGAGGAAACACGGGGGAAACAGGTGTCTACATACCTTTGGACATACAGTATATTGGGACACTAAAACTGATGGTTCTGCTGCCACAACAAACCTGCAATTCTCACAGGAATTCTCTGAAACCCTCTTATCTCCACTCGCTCCACTCACTGTTTCCATCTGCTATCACAGCGGTGGGTTTTACAGGCCTTGAATGGAAGGTCGATGTTCAGAAATATTTCACAGAAATGAGACACACCTGACCTCGGGCATTTCTAGAAATCCTATTTTCCACACATTCCAGAAACTGGTTTTCTGACTGTAGTCACGTTCCACACATCCATCATCAGCCCTTTAGACTTAGTACTCAACTCCTGTTGCTGTCTATACGGGCAGATCTACGGCACATTGCCCATATGAATGAACAGCCCTGATGCCAAACAGTGTAAAACACTAAGCTAAAGGAATGTGGACAAAACGCTGCATGTAGTAAAACCTCATTTGTTGCCTTTGATTAATCAACAATTGTTCATTATAATTTATTTTATTGATTTCCATGTTTTCACCCAATTAAATTTATTTATTATTGTCCATTTTAAAACATGTCCATGATTTCCACAGTTTTTTAGCCATTATATAATATATAATATTTGTCATATTAAACCAATAATTGTAATTTTTTCCCATTTTTCCAAATTGCAATCTAATCATTTCAGCAAACGTTTTAGAAATTAGACATTTTTTCACAAAAATGTCCATTTATTTATACTTTTTACCCTAATTACAATTTTATTTTACTTTAATTGATTTCCATGTTTCCACCCAGTTTGATTTATTTATTATTTAATTCATTTTATCCATCTGATATTTTTATTTATTCATTTTAAAACTGCATTTTCCCACTCTTCCCTACTTCTTAAACTTTCCATTTTTAATGTCTATTGGTTTGACACATTTTCTCCACTTTTCCAGTTTTCTGACTCTAGTCACGTCCCACACATTCCACGTTCTCAGCCCTCAGAACAGTTTCTACTAAACTACATCTACATCTACATCTGCTGTACATTTTCCATATGAATAACAGCCCCTGTTCTCAGAGTGCGCAGAAACACCAAGACTGGAGATTGAGCCCAAACTAAAGGACTGGACCATTTCCCCAACAAAACATTTTTAAATAGGAAAATAAAACAATTTCTATTGATTTCCACTGCTGGCTGATTTCCACACTGTTGTGAACTGGTGTGGTTTCTTCTGTTTGATGGTTCTGGATGATCTTCTGTTCCAGCTGTCTTCAGATTTTAATTCTCAGTTCATTCCTTCATGTTTTTATGCAGCTTAACACACAACTAACCAGACCCAGTTAGAATAAAAGGTTCAGCTCAGAGGTCGTTAATTAACCCATTCTTCAGACTGATTCATTCTGAAAGCTGTAGCAGTCGTCAGACTTTCACTGCCCCCACTAAAAGCTTCAGTAAACTAGACACCGAAGCCCTGTGGATCACCTGTGCAGGCGTTTGGCTGCAGCAGGCAACTGGGTCACGACCCACTGTTAATCCTGCAGGGGACTGATAAAAAGAGCAAACAGCCGACTGTGCTCCGAATTAAGTTTGCATTTCAGGTTCTACCTTGGAATTTGTACCTTTTGGCTCGCAGCCCAGTGCGTCCTGCAATATTCTGGAACCATGTGACGGGGGAGAGCATTCTTAACTACATGCATAAAGGAGAACATTCTAGAACCAAATTAAAGGAAGAGACCATTCTAGAACAGCATGACTGTGTGAGAGCATTCTAGAACACTGTTCCAGACAAGCCTGATGAACCTGACTGGATCTACTTTTTTTTTTTTGAACAGTGCAAATGGGAAGAGGCGTTCTAGAGCTCTGTGAATGAGGGAGAATATGGGAGAACCCTTTGGTGCATTTTAGGACGTAAAGGGTACCAAGGTTTCTTGAGTACTTTGGAAATCACCTTAAAGAAGTCAGATTTATTTTTAAAGCTTTTTATAGCTGTTGTCGTCACAAATTAGCTTTACATAATTAGTAATTAGTAAAAGACAGAAAAAAAAGAAGAAGAAATAACGTAAGACATGAAGGATCAAAGATCCCCAGTGAGCTCCAACGGCGACAGTGCAGGAGAACCTCCCTCAGAGCTGGAGGAAGAAACCAGGGAGGAACCAAGACTCACAAGGGGGACCCGACCCGTCCTCCTCTGATCAATATCTGATAAATTATTGATAAAAGTCACCAAACGATCTAAACTGTTGAAATGTTCTGATCATAATCATAATATAATAATCATGGTGTAGAAGAACTTAATATAGTCATAGCGGTGATGGTCAGAGTGATGAGAGGAATGATGGGTCATAGTGGTGATATTAATAGTGGCAGATGGTTACGAGTCCATTTAGGTTTAACATGGTCATTAAACAGGTAGCAGTGGTAGGAGGGTGTGCAGGTGGTCTGGCATGGGTGATGGTGGGTGGGGTGCCTGATGGTCGGACTGGTAGGTGGCAGCTGGTCTGACGCAGGTAGAGGGGACCTCAGCGGGCAATCTTTCAGCAGGTCGGGCTGGGTGACCATTTACTGGGAGAAGGTAAAAAGAGAGAGGGATAGTTCTGATCGAAAGAGGAAATTGAATGCATACCTGGTTCTTTAGGTTCTTGCCATCTTTAGCCATCTTGAAGAGAACCTCATAAGAGCCGACAGAGCCTTTTTCTGTAAAGAGGCAGCTCTTTTATGTGGAGTGTATGATTGAGAGAACCTTGTACCACAGTGTGAAGGGGAGAACATTTTCGAAACCTCCCACAGCCACACACAGGCCTGACTCACTCAGCAGCGCAGGGTTGGGGCTGGTAGGTGTTTGCTGGTGAGGGCTGGGTTGGTGTGCTCCCAGCGTTTCACAGCATTTCAGGTTCTGAAAAAGGTGTTTGGCGTCGTCACTTAAACTGTGCCTAAAGCTGCTAAAATGACTGTAAAACTGATCTGGCGAAGAACTGCAGGTGAGTTCAGCCTGAGCGTGAGGAGCAGTAGTGGCCGTGTCCTCAGACCTGGAGTGAAAGAGCGATCGCTTTGGGTGGGTCGAGCAGAGTTTCCTGTTTCTTCACTGGTTCTGAGGTATTTATGAGTAGTTTGCCAAAGAAAACACCACAGTTTAGATTATCGAGCTGAACATTCAGAAATCACATCATCAACCCTCTCGAACCTCAGACTTACTAATGTCAGTCTTAAAAATATGATGCTCAACATTTCATCTCATTAAAAAGGTTCATAATGATGTATTAGTCCTTATAAGCCTCTATAAATGATCCAGTAGCTGCTATAATACCTATATAAGTTATGCAGCTATGAAAATAATAAAAATGTGGGTCTATACCCCCATTAGCCACAACATTAAAACCAATATACCTACAGTGTAGGTCCCCCTTGTGCTACCAGAACAGCTATGACCCGTCATGGTATTTACTCCACAAGACCTCCACAGAAAGTGGGAGGTGGATGGGGCCTCCATGAGCATCAATTAGAGTCATGGGCCTCCATGATCCATGATCGTGTCGCTGGTTCACGGGTTGTCCTTCCTTGGAGCACTTTTGGAAGGTACTGACCACTGCATACACCCACGGAACACCCCAGAAGACCTGCCTGATGTTCTGGAGATGTTCTGACCCAGTCATTGTCTAGAACATCACAGTTTGGTTCTTGTCAAAGTGTCTCAGATTCTTTTAAAGCCCTTTTCAACACAACACCTTCATCACCTTCATCACCTGACTGTTCACTCACTGCCTGATATAACCACCACTGGACAGGAGCCACTGGACCCAGGTCATCAGTGTTGGTCACTTCAGCTGGCAGTGGTACTAATGTTATATATAATTATTATATGGTTAGGATTATGATGATATATACAGGTATATACAGGCTTATATTTTTAGGTCAAGGGTTCAGGGTGTCCTGTCCTTCATCAGAAGCATCAACAAATTTGTCATTGTTGTCACCATATACAAACCCAGAGCATTTACACTCTACATACACACTACATCATCTTACTGTGTAACATGTTAGCTGTTGTGTACACATTACACGTCACACACTCTGACATGCAGGTCTGGAGGATGTCCTTCCTCGCAGTTATTGAAAATGCACCTGGAAACTGAGGCCAGACTCAACCCCCCTGCTAATCTTCATAAGACGCGTCTCAGTTGACAGATGTACTCAGACACACAGCTAAACATGCCAACACCCCAGACTCCACTTCTCCATATCTTCAGGAGAGTATCAGCTGCTCTTTATAGTGCATGAACATTTCATGATGAACGGACCAATAGAAATGCTCCAAAATGACTTGGATTACATTTTTTTTTACATTGGCTTTCATCTCCTCCTGTAAAGCTGCTGCTGTTTTGGAGATACGAGGTTCAGTTCTGACAGTGATTCCATATGTCTAATCATACATACTGCCAAGCTGAAGTCAACTCTTGGGAAGATTCTGAGCAGTCTGTTATTGAACCTCTGAGACAACGTCGCCCTCTGCTGCCCACCCCTACAATTACACTGAATAATGACCAAAGAACTGGACATTGGGAGGGAAAGAACAATGAATTTAACAATGCATCACTGTCTGGTATGCTTATAAAGATCTGTATAATGTGTTTGTGTTAATAATCTATGATAGAACCACAAATCTGAACTGGATTAAGCAGAAATGATATAAATACATTTACCAGACCTCTCAGTGTAAAATATCAATTTAGTCTAAGAACTAATTTTATTCTTTATTTATATCTAAGCATTTCTCATTAGGCAGCAGATGGAATTTCTTACGACTGTGTTATACACATTTTTTTTATGTTTGTTTATTTAGTTATTGTTTTATGCTCTCTTACAAATTTCACAAACATCCTGTCCACAAACATAACCTGAGTTGTAATCTTCCCCAAAGCAGCACTTTTGCATGGCATTGGGTTGGCATTGTAATAAGTGCTGTTAGCCTCGAGGGGGCGCTCTCTGTAAAGAAAACTGGTTTAAGGTTCAGTGCTGGCACTGGAATAGGAAATGACCAACCTTGCCATTAAATTGCACTCAAAAGTAGGAGCTACAGCTGAGGCCCTGAGAGGGTCAGCATATGCTCAGGTTCGGCTGCAGGACAGACACACACCTGAAAACACTGCACTGCATCCAGGCCAATATGCTCCAGAAAAAAAGAAGAAAGACCTTAAAAACGCAATCTTTTTTAACTACTTGGCAACCCAGCGTTTAGGACCTTGCGTACTGTCCAATTGTCAAAATAGCACATAGTGTTCTCCTGTACTGCCATATGAGGTGAGAGAGTGGATATGATGAGGTCTGAGACCACAAAGTGTCTCCAGATCCTCCTGAAGTTCTTGGTTCATGCTTGTGGTCTCTCCTCATCAACTCACCACACAGGCTTTCAGTGGGTTTTAGGCTGGGGGGCCGGGATGGTTAGACAATTATTTTAATCTGGATTTGGAACTTTAAAAAAAGTGATGAGATCTGCATCAATATATTGTTTTCATTGAAATCAGTGTCAATATAATACATGAATATATAATATATGGAAAGCATTATTATAATAATACAGATATAGTGAGAATTTAATTGCATTCTGCCACACTCGTCCCAAAAGTACAGCTCATGCTGGGGGGCCTTATACCCCTCTACTAGCCCACTCCTGACATTAGGCAGCATGGAGCCAATAGGATCATGATGTTGATCTGCTCCAGAGAGTCCTATTCTATTGACAGTACTTCTTCTCTACAGGGACTAGACAAGCTGTGTGTGCATTTGCACATCTGTAGCTGAATGCTTAATGTAGCTGAAGTGTCCATAAACATCTGTACGTATTCAAGGCATTTCAAGACAAATAACACTACAGCCCCTCCCCTTTTCTGAATCTCACGATGAAGAAGTGCCGTAAATATGACACTGGCTTCTGTAGAGCTGTAGGTAAAAGCTCAGTAAAGGTGTTTACACCTGAAGTCTGCACTACCCCGAGTCTCTAGCCCCTGCTGCACTCTCTCACAGTGTTGCACACTCGCCCAATATTTTCTTGGAATCGTCCACACACTCTCACATCACACCAGCTTGGGAACGCAGTATCTCATGTGTACGCAAAATAAACACACGTACGAGTGTAAATCACAGCCTGGACTTGACACATATACTGAATTTACACAACATGCACAAAGTACATTCTTACACTGCAGAGAACCGGTGCCCCATTGATCAATTAATGCCTTAACGGAAGGTCTAGCAGTTAGCCCGGCCCGGCCTGCTATGTAGTGTTTATCCAGGGCCAGATTAAGGTGTGTTGGTGCTCCTGGGTAATTTAGAGGCATTTTGAGCTATGGTGCCCAGGTCTCACCAACCCTGCAAACATTAGACTCTATCACATGATTCATATGTCCTGAGACCTGAGACACTACAGCACTAATATTAGCTCCCAGCTTAGACCTTGCAGAGGTGGGCAGCATGAGCCGACAAGAGGTCATAAGGTCAGTCATTTAGATCGGTAATGTGACCGTGTACATTATATTCTGCTTAATTTAACAAAATTGAAAAACAATACAAAATAAAATATGTGCAAAAGTTAGTACATTTTATGTTTTTTGTCCATCAATAAGTTCAATTCATGTGCCCAGCTATTCTGAACCCACTGGGACCCTGTTTGGGAATCAGCAGATTAGATGGATGGATGTTGAATTCAGTAATTAATCAGATATTATTCAGAAACCACCCGTTTAAAGTTTACTGTAGCGGATTTGCTTACAAAATCCACAGAACATGCGAACATTTGATTTCGGGTGTCCAAACTTTTGCATATGGCTGTTTTTTTTAAAAGTGTTTTTAATCTATTGTACAGCTGATCAATATGTGGAGTATGAGGAATTCAAAAATTCGGTAAAGCTCGAACCTACGAAAAAGTGCATTTGTGGGCGGAGCCTGAATAGATAAATTGTAAACAGTAAAATTTCGCTTTCCCGATTCTCTCCTTATCCACCAATCAGTGTCCTCGTCCAATAAGATGTCCTCCCAACAGAGAAGTCAGTAAGACTTTGTCCTCCAATCAGAAATTCTTAAGCCTGCAGATCTTCAGAAACGGGAAAATGATTTCCATATGTGGATCAGACTGCCTTTTAAACCCGCCGGTGCCCCCCCAACCAACCCCGACCCCCCCCTTCTCTGATCATTTGGAAATTTCTGGATTTTCACAAAAGTCAGTCCTAATCAAAACAAGCTGGCACATTCTGGCTCTGGAACACATTTATGGTAATTCAATCAGTGTGAGAGCAAAAAAGCAGCGCGAGAGCAAAACAGCAGAGCGAGTGGTGAGAAAGTGGACGGTCTGCGCTGACAGGAAACGGACAAAAGAGAAGGAAAAAGAAAAGACGAGCGAATGAAAGAAGGGGAGGTTTGAAGTTCGGAAAAGGAGAAACAGATTTGAGGGAAAGAAAACGAGCGCAGGACTGTTGTGTGTGTATGTGTGTGTGTGTATGTGTGTGTGTGTGTGTGTGTGTGTGTGTGTGTGGTGGGGGGGGACGATAATGGCAGTTGACAGAGGTGGGTTCACTGCAGGTTCATGATGACATCATTGGCTGATTTTAGGGAAGTTTATGAGGAACGCTATTCACCTCATAGCAGACACACGTACACGTACGTTTTACTTAGAGGGGCCGTCTCCAAGCTTTAAGATGTTTCCATTTTTTGACTGGCCTGAAAAAAGCCTGTATCTCCATTTTTGCTGTCTCTTTTGCTGTTGTTCTTTATACTGGATTTGAATGTCCCGATGAACGGATCAATAGCAATGCTCCAAAATGACTCTGAATAAAAACTTCCATTGAAAGCTATAAATAAACTTTTTTTATGTGGAGTTCCACAGGGTTCAGTAATGGGCCCTCTGCTGTTCAGCCTGTATATGCCTCTGCTCTGCACCATCATACCCAGTACAACAGAGATTACTCTGCATTTACAGTACGGGCATGACACATCGTTATTTATCATCGCTGCCATGCAAAAACCTTGTATACCATCTTTTCTCCATAATGTAAATTTGGGAATGGTATCAGACTTTCATGATGAATGGACCAATAGAAATGCTCTAAAATGATTTGGAAAAAAGTCTATTTAAATATGCTGGTTTGGAGATATGAGGTTTTTACATGACTGTAACAACTTTTACAAAGTCTACAAAGCAAAAACATTGTAACTTCTACCTCAGTCTTTAGCAAGCTTTTTAGTTACTGTGCCTTTAAGAGATTTGTAAATGAGCTCTTGGTTCTGATTGGTTGTCCTGTATCGCACCTCATTCCAAAAACATGACTTGAGCCATTCCTTTTAACTAAATGCTTGAAGGGGTGTGGCTACTGCTGTAGGTCATCATATGTTATGGATTTTTTTGTGACAAACAAAAACAGCTAATTCGGACTGTATGGACTTATTTACATAACTTTTTTAACCCATTAAACCCTGTATGTATGCCCCCACCTCAATTAGCAGCAATATCACGAACCCTATAATAGACCCCTGTGGGACTCCATAAAGTGCGCTAACTAAATGGTTAATAAATAATTCATTCAATTTTGCGTTGGAACTAATGACTGAATAATAAACCCAGGGGTCAGTGTGTGAGGAGTGTTAAGTGCAAAAAAGTGAGAGGTGTTCAGCTGTCCACGATACGGCCCCTTTAACTGTGTGCTGGTAGAATACAGAGGTGTGTTATTCAGGCCTGGTTTTAATGACTGCGACAGTGTGTTTCTGTCCAGCATTTGTGTCTGTGCATGTTTTTGTGTTTCAGAAATGCCAGCGGTGTGTGTGTGTGTGTGTGTGTGTGTGTTTCTGTAGCAGCAGCAGCAGTTTAAATGTGTAAATTGCCCCACGTTGGAGCTGCGTTGGAATGAATGAGCTCCTTCATCGCTCAGGATGTGTGTTTAACTTTATAACCCAAAACTGACAACTGCTCCACTCGCTCTCTCTCACTCTCTCTCGCTCGTTCACTCTCTCTCTCCTGTACTTGCCAGTTCTCCAGTGTAGCACAGTGTGTTCTTTGTGTGTTAGTGTGTTTGCACGGCTGCACGGGTGTGTTTTGATTGTGTTTTCTGGGGGTTCTGATGTTCCACCATTAGAATAAAGAGACTTTTTAATACACACCAGTGGAAACACCCGTTTACCCGAATGCCCAGGACGCCCCCTCTCTCTCTACACCTCTGATGTGTCACACACACAAACACAAACACACACACACACACACATGCTCACAACTTCACATGACATCAATCTAACTGGATGGGGATAGTGATCTCATTACAGACAGCTTGCTGTTGATTAAAACCTGCCGTGGTTGCCCTGCCCCCCCACCCCACCCCCTTCTTTTTACCCCTCCGTCCCTCCCTCTCGTTCTCCTCCCTCCTTCTCTCAGCCCCGGGCTCACACCACTCTGCGGTTTCTCCTCCACTCGCGTCCAAATGGGGCCCCATTTTATGTTCTCCAAAAACTGGCTTGTCCCATTTCTCTGTTCCACACGACTTGCAGGCCTTCATACACTATATGGACAAAAGTATTGGGACACCTGCTCATTCATTGTTTCTTCTAAATAGAGCTGATCCTGCTTATGTTGGAGTAACTGTCTCTACTGTCCAGGAAAGAAGGCTTTCTACTAGATTTTGGAGAAGCATTGCTGTGAGGATTTGATTGCATTTAGCAACAAGAGCATTAGTGAGGTCAGGATGTTGGATGAGGTCAGGATGTCACCACACCTCATCATCCCCAACTCATCCCAAAAGTACTGGATGGAGCTCCACCACCATCATTCCAGAGAACACAGTTCCTCCACTGCTCCACAGCTCAATGCTGGGGGGCTTTATACCCCTCTACTAGTCCACGCCTGGCATTAGGCAGCATGGTGCTGATAGCTTTATGTTATTTATATATATATATGTATATATGAGCACAGTATATACTCTATGCACTATATGGACAAAAGTATTGGGACTCCATTCCCTACAGGTGTATAAAATCCAGCCCCTAGTCCTGCAGTCTGTCTTTCTTCCACGCATCAGTGAAAGAACGGGAGGTTCTGAAGAGCTCACTGAACTCCAGCGTGGTTCTGTATGTAATAGGAGACACCGCTGCACCAACAACAACAAGTCAGCTGGTGAAATCTCCTCCCTCCTAGATCTTCCTCCATCAGCTGTGAGTGGTGTTATTATTGAACAGTGGAAGAGTTTAGGAGGAACAGCTCACAGAGAGCAGCTCAGTGTCCACCGAGTGTCTGTCAGACCACGTAAAGTTACAGAGCGGGGTCAGGGCCGAGTGCTGAGCTCAGAGCAGAGTGCAGAAAAGCCTCCAACTGACTCAGTAACTGCAGCAGAGCTCCAGACCTGCTGCTGCTGGTAGAGCTTAGAGTAAAGGGGGACCAGCTCCTTATTAATACAGCCTGTGGGTTTAGAATGGGGGGTCATAGAAGCTCCTGTAGGTGGAATAAGTAGGTGTCCCAATACTTTCATCCATATTGTGTATGAATGCTACAATTTACTGAAAGTGACGAGATCATCCCATTAACTCAGGACCACTCCTTCTTTTTTCTGTATTGTGTCTTATGGGTTCACCCCTTCAGATCCTAAAGGCCCTCATTACTGTGAGGACCAGTGCAGCCTGTCAGCAGTGTCTGTGTTTTCCTCAGAGAAACAATAGGCCTTATTTTAGTCCATCAGTTTTGGTGCACATTTAAAGTAGTATAAGAAACATATGCGGACACACACACACACACACACACACACACACCATAAATCTCCACACTCTTCCTCATGCAGACTTCACTGACACTGAAACACAAACACCACTAACCTTTGACCTTACTGATGCTACTGCTACACACACACACACACACACACACACACGTGCGGTCACGAGCAGTAGAGGAACATGTGCGCTCTCTGAGATACAGTTGACCCTTTATTTGAGCTTCTTAAGAAGGTCGTTTCTGAGGAAAACACACTGAAGCGGTTTGTCATAACAGACCAAAGCTGAAGGCTGAGAGGCTGGGTTGAGAGAGAGAGGAGCCGAGACTGGGGGTGTCTGAGGGCGAGGTCTGAGAGCGAGATCAGATCTGTCACTAATCAGATCCATAACTCATCCCGCTGTACTGACTGGATCTTTATCGAGTTTCTTAGCTTTGTGCGCTCTGATTGGGTAATCAGTTTCCTTCTTCCTTACGACTCGTCGCCCCACACAGAGGATTTGTTTATGTAAAACTGGCTGGATTTTCAGATCAGCTCTCAGGGACTGAGTATGGAAATCGGGCCGATGGAACAGAGCGCTGACGCTAAACTCTGTATTTATCGGCCTTTATACTTTCTGCGTACGACAGGCTGCAGAGTAAAAAAATCATAATAATAAGCAGTGAAATGTTAGTCTGCAGAACGCACTTCAGTGTGATAAGCTGCAGGAAGTGCAGGGGAGGGGCGGTGGGGTGCAGGGCGGTGAGGTCCATGATGCCGTTGTTAAGGAGAAAAAATGCTGTATTACAGTTTATATGCAGCAGCAACCTGGAATCAGACGTGGGCTGGAATGAATGAACAGACTGGGCAGGATTTTGGAATGATGCAGAAGGTGGTTGCTAGGTTGGTTGCTAAGATATTTCAGGTGGTTGCTGAGACATTATAGGTAGTTGCTATGGTATTTCAGGTTGTTACTAAAGTCTTAATCAGTGAGTGCTATGGTGTTGCTGAGGTGTTTCTTGCTGGTTGCTATTGTGGTTGATAGATATATTAGGTTGTTTCTAAGGTGCCCCTGGTGTTTGCTAAGGTGTTTCTTAGTGATTGTTCTTGGTGGTTGCTATGGTGGTTGCTAAGATGCTTCATATTGCTGCTATGGTCATCGCTCTGATATTTCAGGTAGTTGCTATGGTGTTGCTAAGTGATTGGTGGTTTCCATGGCAGTTGGTATGGTATTTTTAGGTGGTTGATATGGCGGTTGCTATTGTGTTGCTAAGTGAGTATCATGGCATTGCTGAGGTGTTTATTGGTGGTTATCAAGGCAGTTGGCATGGTATTTCAGGTGGTTGATATGGTGGGTTGAACATTGAGCTGTGGAGCAGTGGAAGAACTGTGTTCTCTGGAATAATGTTGGTGGAGCTCCATCCATTACTAGACTGTTGTCCAGTGGTTGCTGTGGTATCCTATGTGGTCAGTTTTCCAAAGATTCCAATTGGACAATCACAGGAATTGGTTCCATCCAACAGTTACTGTGATACGTCTCCAAAACTGCAGCTATACAATATATCCATTGGCAAACCGCAAATGTAAGCACCTGGAGCTTTTCTAAACGTCAACAGAACGTTGAGTGGAACCAGACTCAGAGTGTGAAGTATGGTGGTGGATGTGCTCGGTAATATGGCTGTTTTTCTTCCAGTGGTTCTGGAAAGCTGATTTGGATATACGTCATTATGGACCACAGGAAGATAAGCTTCTGTTCCAGATTCTGCGCCAGGTAGTACGATACCTAAAACCTGGGGTTGTGGCTTGAATGGTTCAGATGTATCTAGAAGTATCTCGGAGGGTTTATCTTCATCAGTGTTTCCAATATTTCTGTTCATTCCCAGCAATGTATTAATACTCAATTCCCCAGTGAAGACTTTAACTGGGATCTTTAACTGGGACTGTGAGATGTTTGAGGATATAGGATGGTTCTGGTAAATGCTGGTGATGTTGGAGGTAATTAGGGAGTGCTGTTTCTGTAGTAGTGTAATGAGCACTTCCAAACAACTGCGATCAGAAGCCTGTTCCAGCCCTGGTTTTTCTTGGTATGTGGGGTCCAGGATCAACTTAGATGAAGAAGAAATCTGATCCTAGATCAGCACCAGAGGTCTGTTGGAGCTACCAAAAGGCTGAAGCTGGCCTGCAGTTCGTCCATTCTAAACAGTCGCTAAAGGCCATGCATTGATAACTGATATCCCCAGAGTGCCGAGTCCTCAGAGGCAGGTGTGTTTATACATGTCTGAGGGGGCACTGATTGGTCCTCTCTCTCTCTCTCTCTCTCTCTCTCTCTTCTCTAGGTTGCCCTGTGTGTGTGTGTGTTAGAAAATATGCTTCATGGCATTCATCACACGCTTGAGGTTACACACATACCCTCACACTCATTCAACACAGGTCTTCAGGTCTTGAGGAAAGGACGGTGAAAAGGGGACGATTAAAGGAGCGTTTGTTTAAGGTGCTACAAAGGGTTCTTAAAATTGTTTACATTTAAAAGGTCTTCACACATATCAACTAAATGGACAAAAGTATTGGGACAGCTGCTTGTTGCCCTGTTGTTTCTTCTGAAATCAAGGGTATTGAAGAGCTGATGCTGCTTCTGTTGGAGTAACTGTCTCTACTGTCCAGAGAAGAAGACTTTTTACTAGATTTTGGAGGAGGAGCATTGCTGTGAGGATTTGATTAGGTTCAACGACAAGTGCTTTAATGAGGTCAGGCTTTAGTGCTTTAGATGCGCTCACCTCATACCAAAAGTACTGGATGGAGCTCCACCACCATCATTCCAGAGAACACAGTTCCTCCACTGCTCCACAGCTCCTCAATGCTGGGGGGCTTTATACCCCTCTACTAGCCCACGCCTGGCATTAGGCAGCATGGAGCCAATAGGTTTGTTAACGTTGATCTGCTCCAGAGAGTCCTATTCTATTGGCAGTACTTCTTCTCTACAGGGACTAGACAAGCTGTCTGTGTGCATTTGCATGTCTGTGCTAGCAATTAATTAGAAGGGGTGTCTACAAACATTTGGACATGTAGTCTATCTCCTAAAAGATGTGTTTTTCTGTGGCATCGTCCCTGGTGAACCAGGACCTCCAACAGAGAAGAGAGACAACAGCAATAAACAGCCGAGTACAGGAGGGGAGTGTTCAGTTCCTCTGGCTCGAGAACCGAGCTGGAGAAGGCGAAGGAAGAGAGCGAAGGAAACAGACGGGTTGAGAGGGTGCAGAAAGAGAGGGAAGAAGATAATGAAGAGGAAGGACAACAGCATGGTCTGGAGAAAGTGCAGGACAGTGTTCGAGAATAACCAAATAAAAAGATGAGAGATGGATGGTGGCAAAAAAAGGGGGCAGGGTGGAGAGTGGGTGAGAGAGGAGTGTGTGGAGGGGGTGGAGAGGGAAACATAAGCTTTCTGGCCCTTATTTTCCATTCCTTTAGGCGTTCTGTGGCTTCTGAAAAAATATTTGAAGTGTTGAATCACGTGACAGAGGGGCTGCGTTTACGACTGTAGGGATATAATTATTTCAGAAACAAAGAGAGAGAGAGAGAGAGAGAGAGAGAGAGAGAGAGAGAGGGAGGGGTAGAACGCTCTGGGTCTATTACTTGAGAGAGAAAGAGAACACTGTTATTATTTCACTTGGTTTATTGGTTATTGTGATTAATATTTAAGGCGGTGTATCTATATATAAAGGCATACACTATAGGTCCAAAAGTTTGTGGACACCTCTTCTAATGAATGCATTCAGCTACTGTAAGCTCTCTGTATAGAAGAAGTACTGCTAATAGAATAGGACTCTCTGGAGCAGATCAACATCATGACCCTATTGGCTCCATGCTGCCTAATAATGCCAGGCGTGGGCTAGAGGGGTATAAAGCCCCCCAGCTCTGGAATGATGGTGGAGGAGCTCCATCCAGTACTTTTGTGATGAGTTGGGGAGTTGGGGATGATGAGGTGGGGTGATATACATGGATTAATCATCCAACATCCTGACCTCACTAACGCTTTTATGGCTGAATGCAATCCAATTCTCACAACAATGCTTCTCTAAAATCTAGTAGAAAGTCTTCTTCTCTGGACAGTAGAGACAGTTACTCCAACAGAAGCAGGAGAAACTCTTTTAATACCCTTGATTTGAAGAAACAATGAATGAGCAGGTGTCCCAATACTTTTGTCTGTTTAGTGTATAAACATTAATAACCATTAACCATTAATGTTTTATTTACATTTACATTATTACCATTTACATTATTATTATTATTATTATTCTTTTTTTAATTTTTTTTTTACTATTTTTACCCTCTGGAAAGAGTTCCTTGACTTATAAAAGTTGTGTAAGACTTTTTGGTGCTATGTAGAGCCATAAGATTTTCAAGAAGACGAGAACCCTTTAACCAGGGAAGGAACCGTTTAAGCACTTGTGGTGGTTCTGTGGTGGTTGAGTTGAGTTCGAGTTAAATGGTTCACTATGATTCTGTTTACTTAAGAACTCTTAAAGAACCTCCATCAACCTCTCTAACACCGGTGGCTCTTCTTTATCCCTGGATGACATACAGTATTTGTGCAATGCATGCTGGGTACTGTAGTGAAAACACCAGACGAAAAGATGTGAAATGGAAAATTTGTGAATTCCATCAAACTTGTGAGGGTGGGAGGTGTACTGCTGATTATCACAGAACATAAGAGACCACATGTCCAATTTAGATTTTATGCTGGACTTCCCCTTTAGCACTGCCAATAAGGCTATCTAGAACTGAGCTGGACTGAAAACTAGTAGCAGCTTAGGAGTGTTGGAACACAAAGACTGAGAAGGAAAGAGCCAAGTGGATTCAGGGCAGAGAGACAGAGAAGGAGGGTAGAGAGAGAGAGAGAGAGAGAGAGAGAGAGAGAGAGAGAGAGAGAGAGAGAGAGAGAGAGAGAGAGAGAGAAGAGAGAGAGAGAGAGAGCAACAGTGAGAGAGAGAGAGAGAGAGAGAGAGAAGAGAGAGAGAGAGAGAGAGAGCAACAGTGAGAGAGAGAGAGACAGAGAGAGAGAGCAACAGTGAGAGAGAGAGAGAGAGAGAAAGAGAGAGAGAGAGAGCAACAGTGAGAGAGAGAGAGACAGAGAGAGAGAGCAACAGTGAGAGAGAGAGAGAAAGAGAGAGAGAGAGAGCAACAGTGAGAGAGAGAGAGATAGAGAGAGAGAGCAACAGTGAGAGAGAGAGAAAGAGAGAGAGAGAGAGAGAGAGAGAGAGAGAGAGAGAGAGAGAGTGAAAAAAGGGGCGGAATGCCACAGGCTTCTCTTTATCCGGGCAAAAGAGCGCAACTTCTGACTGACTGAGCTCCAGTCAGCCGAGCTGCTCTCCTCCTTTTCTCTTTTTTCCCTCTCCACTCGCTCTGTCACTGCACCCCATCTGCTCGCCAGACCTGCTTTGTTTGGGTAAGTTTGGGTTCTCCTCAGCTTTTTAGAAAGTTCTGCTCTATAAGGCTTATTGACTGTATAACCCCACTCAGCCTCAGCCCACAGAGCTCCTGTGTGCAGCATGTGTCCCTTGGCCAGAGAGAGAGAGAGAGAGAGAGAGAGAGAGAGGCACAACATGTCAGAGCAGGAAAGGAGGACAGATCTGAGCAGTGTGTGTGTGAGTGAGTGCGTCTGAGTGTGTGTAAGTGTGTGTGAAAGGCACTGAGGTCTGTGCTGTTCATGCTGGCTGTTTTCAGCAGTGTGAGTTTTTGGGAGTGTGTGACTCGGTGTGACTTTTGTACGACTGACTTGAGAGGAGTGTGAGTGTGTAATGCCTCTGTCTAGCTGGTGTGTGTGTGTGTGTGTGTGTGTGTGTGTGTGTGTGTGTGTGTGTACATGTCCTCTGTGGACAAGCATGAACTGAAGACAGAACGAATCTGTAACTGAAAACAGGAGAGAGAGAGAGAGAGAGAGAGAGAGGGACGACTGGTGAAAGCAGAGCTGCTCATGTTTATTTGGGAGCTTTTGAACTTCACGTGAACTGTACTTACGTTCTTACTTACACTCGTAGCAAAACAAGGGTTCTACACACCACAATTAGGGTTCTATGACTCGTGACAGTAGGGGACATTTTTGAAATATCTATACAACAAATGTTCCATCACAGAACCTTTAAGGATGTTTACTAACACATTTCAGTGGTCTCTTGGGTTCGGTTTGAGTTTTTCGGTTGAATGGTTCTAGATATCGCTGTTTTCTTTACTAAAGAACCCTTAAAGAATGACTTTTATCTACTACAGTACACTCAACACAAGAACAGGGTTAGCAAAAGTGGATTTCATTATGGATTCTTTTTAAATGATTCCCTACAGCACCATTTCTATAGTAACGTTCTTTAAAGAACCACATACATGAACCATTAAATCAGGACAAGAATGTATTTAGTATTCTAAGGTTATTTGGGTTTACTTTGAGTCATGATTCTTAACACCTACAGCACTCTCTGAAAAGAGGAACACATACAGTTGTAGAACCCTTTTTGGTGCTATGTACAGTAGAACATAGTACCAAATAAAGAAACGCCACTTATATCATATCATATTTTTGGACGTAGACAAAAACAGAGAACAATAAACCAGAACATGGATGATTAAAAGTACTACTCTATTGGGTGAGTTTGAGTTATGGTTCTAAATATAACTTTACTTTTACTAAAGAACCCTTGAACCTTTCATTGCAGGTGTGTAATCCATTTCTGTATTATGTAGAACCCTATAAAAGACCAGAACCATTTAAGCATTCAATTGGTTCATTATATCTAATAGTACAGTCTTAAAAAACAGTTGCAGTACAATTCCAGCATTCATTTGAATATTAAAATTGTTCTTTGAGTTGTTGTGGTTCTATGTATACAATCATTACCTTTAAAGAACCCTTTAGCAAAAGTGAGTGCTTTCTATAGTACCAAGAACGTATTAAATACAGTACCCTATTATTCTAACACCAGCAGAGAACCATTCGTTTAAACACTTAGTGGGTTCCCTGAGTTGCCATGGTTCTATATACATGGTTCTAAAAAATAAGTGCAGACTTGGTTGGAGAGAATCTCTGTAAGCTGTGTTTTTGAAAGTCACTCTTATAGGGTTCTTCAAGGTCACTCTTATAGGGTTCTTCAAGGGTTCTTTAGTAAAGGCAGTGGTTCTGTATAAAATCATGACATCTCAAAGAATCATTTGTACATTTAAAAGGTTCTTAGTCTGGATTCTTTGGATTGGTGGAAAACCTTCTACAGATGGTTCCACCTTAAACTGTTGGTCCAGTATTGCCCCAAAAACGCCGCAGGGTTCTGTGTGGAGAACTATGACAAGTCAAAGAATCAACTCATCATTTGGACACTTGGTGATTCTTTGCCTGGTGGAAAGCCTTTGTAGATGGTTCCATACTGAACGTTTTCAAGAATTGTCCTGAATTGTACCAAAAGTGTCCTAGAACCCTCTTTCTGTCCTATACAGAACCCTATTTGCTTCGAGTGCAACTTTACTGTGCGTTAGCAGGGCACTGATGCCCACTGTTACGGTTTCCGAGGTACTGGAGTGTGTATGCTCGGAGTACCTGTTCTCCTTTCTGACAGCTGTTCTAGACTGTCGCCTTTTCTGCACACAAACACTCGCGCTAATCCAGAGTGTGTGTTTACCCCTGCTGTAAAAGAAAGGCCCTTTGAAACACCCCAACATCACCCCTGTATTCCCTGCAGAACCTGAACTCCTGCTTTCCTCATCGCTCCTTCTTATTCCCAACAAACACGGCTGAGTGTGGAACGTCCAGAAGTACAAACAGACGTAAACACGAGCGTTTGCTGGGTGATTACAGCTAGAAATATCCCTCCCTGTTTCTAAACAGGCTGCAGTGAGTGCAGGGCGTGATTGCAGTGGAGTTGTGATGGATGGCTGTGCTGGAGATGGAAATGAGCAGCTCTGCTCCTGTTTATTTTCTATAGGGAGGCGAAGGCCTCGTCTGGAGGGTTATATAAACAGGTTCTTCTACAGTAATTAACATGAACGCGATGGAAACATTAAAATCAAGCTACTTTGAATATTGCAGAGATCTGGGAAGTGGCTTCTGCTTCCTTACTGGACATCGCTATGTGTGTGTGTGTGTGTATGTGAGGAATGATGGAATGGAGCTCCATCCAATACCTTGCAGAACTAATCATCCAACATCAGAACCTGACCTCACTGATGATCGCTAGCTCTTGTGTGGCTGAAAGCAATCAAATCCTCCACATCAGGTTAAAGCTGATTGTCTTGATGATGTCTCAGATGGGATACACCGTTTCATTTTTAGATCTAGACTAGAGGGGTATAAAGGCCCCCAGCATCTGACTCATTTGGGATCTCTGGAGTGATGGATGGAGCTCCATCCAATACCTTTGGGATGGGTTAGTGTGTCAGAGCTAGTCAATCATCCATCATCAGAACCTGACCTCACGGATTCTCCCCGCAGTGTTGGGATGGGTTTTAGAACCATTGCTAAAATGTTCTTCAACATGGGATTGAGTGATTAACCCTAATTTAGAAACTGTTGTGTATTATTTGGTAATACAGGTAAGGGCTGGGCGATATGGTGAAAAGATTATATCATAATGGCTGTGTCTTAATGTAGGTGTTGCATTCTTCGAAGGACGCGGTATATGAAAGCTTAACCAGTTGGGCCTGAGAATGGGAATGAGACAGGCTGCTCTACAGCGGATTTCCTGTTCGTGTCCCGAGACGATGTTCCTGATGATGTTCAATCGGTAGTTGAATTGGGACACAGCTAATATTTAACCCTCTTGTTGCCAGAATTTGACTAATTTGTATGAAACCTTTCCTGCTGGACTTAATCTGTGTACCAACGTGTAAATGGAAAATGACTCATTTTCAAAATGTTTGTATTCCAGACACCCTGTTCAGTTCATATAGGACATTAAATAGAGGCTACAAAGGGTAAAAATATCAATTTGGGCTGACATTAATTTCTTTTAAATTGATAAAATGAATATTAATTCAGCTAAAGACAATGTTTACAGAAAAATATATTATATTCTTCAAATATGCAACATGAACATTATTGCTGCTCCTTATAGTTAAATATTACAGAAGTGTTACAGACATTTTCAATTTTAAGTCAAAACCTGCTAACTCAATCCAGTTAAGCAGGACTAATGACACTCTTTCACCATTCTCATTCACTCAGAAAAGCATATTGTCTATCACGATAATGAAATTTATCCTGATCAATTATTGTCATATTGGCCACCCCTATAGGTACAGTATATAAATAATAAAGCTGCAGGTTTAATTACTAACAGTGTAATTAGACTGGGTTAATTAGATGAAG
This sequence comes from Salminus brasiliensis, assembly GCF_030463535.1. Taxonomy (NCBI): domain Eukaryota; kingdom Metazoa; phylum Chordata; class Actinopteri; order Characiformes; family Bryconidae; genus Salminus; species Salminus brasiliensis. Next base: position 751,090 of record NC_132898.1, read on the forward strand.
AGCAGCAGATATAGTAGAATAGTCATTTATAAGAATCTGTTGCTACCAAGCAAGGTACCAAGCAAGGTTCTTTGTAACAATAGCGGAACTCTATTTCGTGTTAAACTGAACCAGTTGTAAAACAGTTCTCACTCTTGTATGGCTGAATGCAATCCAATTCTCCTCACAGCTATGTGTAACCTCTAGCATAAAGCCTTCCCAGAGGAGAAGAAGCTGTTGCTGCAGTGAAGGGGGCAGACTTCTAGCTCATAGCTAGTTTCTAGAGAAACAGCTGTCCACATACTTTTGGAGAGTATATATAGTGTATATAAATGTGTATATAGGCTGAAGGATCATTTATAATCCCTTACCTGTGTGTACCTGCTTGTACCTGCGTGTACCTGCGTGTACCTGCGTGTACCTGCGTGTACTGTCATCATTGGTTAATTACTTTAAGGCTCACACACTCCCGCGACAGTTGTAACACAGCTGGGCCTGTATTTGTGAGTATACTCTGCAGCTGCTAATTACACTCGCTGACGGCTGTGTTGCGGCTGTGCTTTGGCTGTGGGGTTCTGTGGTGTTGAGAACATGGTGTGAAAGAACCCATCCATCAGTCTGTCAGCTCACTGTCTCCTGCGTCGTCTTACCTCACCTGACAACCTGTCATTGTGTTAGCCTGCTCAACAAATACACTTAAGAACTCAGGATGCAGTTCTACCAGCAGTGTGTGTGTGTGTGTGTGTGTGTGTGTGTGTGTGTGTGTTTGCTTTACATTTCTGGGACAGGCGTTAGTCTGTAGTAAATCCAGAGGTAAACAGTCGCTTAGTAAAAATGGTTTTTACAGAGGCTCCTGTTTAACATTTTATGCTAATCAAAGATCAAACTCCTTTCTGATTGGTTGCTGAAGTTAGGATTACAGTATGTTACATATAGGTACGTTCACATATAATAAATATGGGATACATATGTAGGCACTTGTAATTTAATACCTTTATAATACAAATGTACATATACAGGATATGATACATATCACATATAAGTGCTTACATACATAAACTTCACACTGGACGTATAGTTACCTAAAGGTACTTTCACAATTCCATAAAAGTACGAGGATACATAAAATACATATGGGACATTTTGACTTTTATATGTAATACATATGGGTTTTACTATTATGACATACAGGTTCTCGCAGATTTACATATGAACATACACACAGTGCATGAGGTGCATACTATGTATGCTTGCTTCCATGTTTTGACTTAGTATGATAACAAACCTGTCTTTGTGTGTGTGTGGGTGTGTGTGTGTGTGTGTGTGTATGTGTGTGTGCATCAAGCATTTAAATACTTTAACCGCTCCTCTGTCTCAGTGTCTTTGTGCCGGGCTCTGTGTATGAATGACAAGCCCTTCAGGCAGAGAATGCTGTCTGTTTCCTCTTTGTCTGTCTTTCTCGCCGTCTCCTGCTGTCTGTCATCACCACACTCTTTTCATCACCCCCCTCCCTGCCCCTGCCCTCCTCCCGTACCCACACACTCCCAGTGAAAGTATCACATCCACACTCCGCAACCGGGAGGCCTAAATTAAAGAGCGAGTTCTGTGTGTTTGTTTAAACAACTGCAGTCTGGCTGTGTGTGGATGCAGAGCAGCCAGGGCTTCATGGAGAAGAGAGCATGCAGTGAGTTCACGAAGGATACGCACTGAGATAACACTGCAGGGTGACCTACATATAGTCTGAATTCATGCATTCTGACATGGGATTGAGGAGATGCACAGCAGAATGAGGCATGAGTGAGTCCTGCTGTTCTGGAATGCTTTTAAAGTCTAGTTCGAGGAGCCTGATCAGGTCAGCCTGTGTAGTATCATCTCATTTACATAGCAATAAAATACAAAAGAAAAGAATATATTATACAGAGTAACCCCTTGAAGTAAGTTAAGAAAACATAACCCCATGTAGGTGCCGTAGATTTGACTCATTTGAAAAAGATTTACAGTGATGAATCATATCCCGCTATTTTCCTTCTGTTTTTATTTTTCCTGAGGTCCATTTTTGACATTTGCGTGGGTTTATTTATTAAAAATTTCCAACTATAATTACTGTTTATTTACTGAATTTAACAGATTGCACACATGAGTGTGCAAAAATAATGGCACACAATAATTAAATATGCTGATTAAAATGTTGCACTTAGTTAATGAACAGAATTTTGTCTAAAATGTGCTGAAAATATCAGATGTAGGTTTGTTTCCTGTAGAAGATTTGGAACACAAATAAGATTGGTCTGGAACTTATTTAGACTCTTAGAGACTTGTAGACTCATAAAAATGGGTTCTTTCCTAAAGGCAGTGATTATATATAGAACTATGACGGCTCAAGATCCATTTGCATATTAATTGTTCTTTGCCTGGATAAAGTGTGTTGGATTGGTGGAAGATCTTTTGTAGGCGGTATAAACAGTGAACATGAAGAAGGTTCTAGATGTTGTATGGAACCTATTTTAGTTGCAGAGCACAGAAGGCCTCAAGTCAACATGCTGCAGCTCTGGGGGCAGAATCTTAACTTTAGAAAGGTCTCTGGGAGATATCACAGAAGAATCACTTTTGGCTCCCTAAGAGGGATTTGAGAGTGGAGAACCATTTAAAGATTTAAACACCTACACATGATGTAAAGTTTAACACTTAATAGCCATGTAAGGGTTCTTCCTAGAACCTTTACATTATATGTACATTTTTATAAACTAAAAAAGGTTCTTAAAACTTCACTGAAAGTTTTTTAGAAAGAGTCCAAATGTGGTTCTTCTAGATCTTTTAATAGTTTTTAATCAGTTAAAAGAAAGTCCAGAAGTTTCTTTAGACTCTAATATCTCATTTATAAAACCATAATAAGCTTATTTAACCAAATGAAAAACCTGCTCATAGAACCCTTTTAGGTTCCATGCAGTGTCTTTTAGTTTCAGTAGAGTTCAGTAGTTAGTTTCAGAGATGTGAGGTAGAGCAGAGTGTGTGTAGAAGTGTGTCAGAGACTTAATTACGCTCGACCCTGGACCTTTTCCTGTAGCTTCAGGCTCTGAGAGGGTGACCTTTCGACTCCAGGGGCCAGCCGTCGGGGTCTGGCTGGAAGAATGGCACCTCTGTGAGCCTCAAACTGAATGTGATTATCATAATCAGCTGTCGCAGAGTTATTCCAGCGCTCTGAGACGAAGTCCGACAGTCTGGAGAGAAGATGAGGTTAAAGCCGGACTTTGCCTTTTGTTGAGGTGTGTGTGGTGCATGTCATGGCAGCGGTTGGAGCTCTGCAATGCTGACTTTTAACGGGAAGGTAGAAACACGGCACGTCTCACATATTGTTGAATAACGCCGAAATGGGTGGACGTAGAGACCTGCCGTACAGTACAATCTCACCGAGACACATCCATGTAGGTTTCAGTCCAAAAACGCAGCCTATTTGGTGGCATTTTGCTGTGTAAGACTCACAACCCGTTTATTATGAACTCGAAGAAGAACTGAAAAACTGTGCAGAGCAGTGGATTCCCTTACTACCCAACCCTGTATGCAGCTCCTGTGGCTGCTGTGCTGAACTGAAGCTGTCACTGTACTCCTACACCACAACCAGGAACACACTCGAGCCTACGCTTGATCCAGAGTGTGTGTACAGTTAAGCACCATTTCCATGTAAAGGTCCAGGGTTTATAAATCACAGCTCTGGTGTGGCTTTTAATGTCCACATGACTTGAGAGCTCTGTGAGCGTGATCCGGACTGAAGGACAGAGATCAGGGGATGGAGGCATAAACGGAATCGTTGAATGGAGAAGCGTTTATGAAACTAGCTGTATGTTATAAATCAATGGAGTCGTTCAGGAGAATGAACCCAAAAGTCAAACCTGTTAGTAAGATCAGCAGCAAGTGTTGCTCATGTGTTGGAGTGTTTTTGGAAAAATTACAACTAAAGCTAAAAGGCAATAAAGCTGCGGGTTATAGGACTTCCCTTTTCTAAATCAGACCTGTCTGTGTTTAACTGTAAAGGTCTAGTGTTATATATACAGATATATACAGTATATATCATCACAGTCACACAGAAAAACAAACACTTCCATGGAAGTCAATGTAAAATGATTTTATTCATTCATTCATTTTGGAGCATTTCTATTGGTCCATTTATTATGAAATTCTGTTACAGTATATATAAGAGCAACTGTCAGATTCACATTATAGAGAAAACAGCAAAACGGAAAATAGAGATACAAGATTTGTGTTTGTGTAACAGTGAATATTTATAATTCTGTATACTCAGATCAGCCATAACATTAAAACCACCTTTTTAATCTGGTGTAGCCCCCCTTGTTAAATCGACTAGAAAAGCTCTGACCTGTCAAGGCATTCTGTCCATAATTTCTCTGAAGGTCCCGCTGTGGCATCTGGACACCTTTAGATGTTAGTAGCAGAGCCTTCTGTAAGTTGTGAGGTGGGACCTCAATGAGCATTAGTTAGCGTTTGACGCCTGATGATCTGGAGATGTTCTGACCCAGTCATTATCTAGAACATCACAGTTTAGTTCTTGTCAAAGTCTCTCAGATTCTTACGCTTGTCCATTTTTCCTGCTTCATCACCTTCATCACCTTCAAGAACTGACTGTTCTTCACTGACTAATATGTAGATCCAGCCCTGACAGGAGCCACTGGGACCACTGCATCAAGTGGTATTAATGTTATGGCTGATTGGTGTGTGTCATCTGTATATGCATAGTAATCGTTGTATTCGGTATGAATATATGCGCCAAGCAGGAGCATAAATGAGCTGCTAAACAGCAACGAGTCCATTAACATAACCCTGGAGAACTCCACTCCACCATTTTATTGGATTCGGGTGTAAAAATGAACTGGGTTTTTGTGTCATCAGAAAAACAATCCATTCAAAAAAGGCCTTGTTGTCATGTGAACAGTGTGCTTTAAACTTTTTATCAGTACTGAAACACTCAAACTAATAAAACGTGAGAGAATTTCCATATTCGCGTCTTCAATGAGCTCGTTAAGGCTGTCATGACGTGTATAACCCGCACCCGACTGAATTAAACCCAGGAGCAGTTTTTACAGCATCACTTTCAGATTTGTCAAACTAAGAGAGGCGAACTAAACTAAAGCTAAAGGCCTCTCTGCTCTCTCTCTCCTCCCCCCTACACTCATTACAGCCTCGCTCGCCCTCCACTACTGTTTACACTAAGGGGTCTCTTATTATTTCGGACTAAATGTGACCACTGTATACAAGTACCATGGCACTTAAGAATATTTATACACATATTTGAACCACTTTTTACTGCGCGGCCAACAACATAATGGCCATCATAAATTGGAGTTATTGTGCTCCAGTGGTGACCACGCTCATAAAAATGTTTTTTTGGGAAGGAGCGCCAGTCTCGCGATTCTGTTTCACAGAAACGTTTTAATTTATCAGAGATGGAAATTCAGGCTCATTAACTGCAGTCATGTGCTGTTCTTCACTCGTATTTGGAAGCCGTGGTGGTGAAGTTCTCTGAAGATTGGATTCATATGTGTGCAGATGCTCGGTTGGGTAACATTCGTGTTTTCGTGTGTTTTAAGAAGTGTGTGTACACCTGCGTCGTGTAAACCAGCACCTAAAGCCCTGGTGCTTTTGTGAAGTGTGGAGCTGTTTGTAGATGTTAGTATCCATCTGTTTGGCGAGACCATGAGCATGCATGTGAAATTGCCTGCAATGCATGTGTGTGTGTGTGTGTGTGTGTGAGGGTGTGTGTTAATCTGTGTGTTATAGTGCACCACATCCTTTGGTTGGAGGTTCATAACCTCCCCCAGGCACCTTGATTTATGCCTCATATTTCAGCGACGTAATTATTCCCTCTTAGCTCATGTTTTTCCAGACATGTTTGCATGAGTGACTGTTCTCCCTTTCAAACCCAGCCTGCCTCTCTCCTATTGGACCGGGAGGTGCCAAACTGAAGTCATTAGCGGACTTCAAAGGGGCTCTGTTCTCCCACCTGGCTCAAAGCGAGCTTGTCTCACTTGCAACTGGTGAGGTAGCCTCAAACCCCTGCTGGAGTTCGAGTGTAGGAGAAATGGAGGCGGTTGGGGCACAAACTATTGTGGGGTGAAATGCAACATGGACTTTTCCTGTAGTTAAACTGGTTCTAGTGGTCTCCTTCTCGTGTTCCAATAACAACACTGTCTACCAGTTTTCGCACCAGTCAGGCAGATGCTTCTCCAGATTCCCCTGTGCCCTAAAGACTGTACCCCTGTTTGTAAGTTGTACAGACTGTTTGGTGACTGAGTGGGTCTGTGTGTAGAAGTTCAGGCTAAAGCACAGCTTCCAAACATGGTGGAGGTAGTTTCACACACTGCTACTGTAACTTAGAGCCCCAGTGTCCATGGGTTTATGTTAAAATGTTGCTTCTTCAGTTGGTGACTGGTTTAGAGAAGTGTGTGTTTGTGTGTTTGTTGTGTATTTGAGTGACTGTAAGCAACATTAGCTTCGTAACTGCAGAGCTAAACTGAAGAAGCGAATTTTAAGAACTAAACATGACCAGTCTGATTGAGCACATCTGAGGGACGTTGTGTAGAGTTGAAACTGGGTAGTCACATGAGGACAAAAGACTGAATTTTACAGGTTAAATGAAGCTATACAATTATGGATTTGGGGTTGAGCATAAATTGACATAAATAGCAGGTTAAAAGCAGAACCTTTAGGAAAATGTTAAAATTACTGAAGTACAGAGAAATTTGAGTAAATACAAGGTGCTGCACATATCTAGAGGTTTCCTGACTATTCTTCACCAAATATTAGACATGAAAGTAATTTCATTACGTTACGTCGTCTTTTAGCATTTTAAAACCTCCTCTAATTCGGAATCTGTCTGCTGAGTGACCGTGGCACCGAAGTGGCAGCGTTTGGCGTCTCGAAGCCCTAATTTTCCAGTGGAAAAGCTGCTCCCGGTCATGTTTTCCATCCTGTGCCACCCTATGAGTTCATATATGTGGTGTAATGATGTCATCATAATGTCATTTTCATGATCTCTTGCTCTTTTCCATAAATGTCGCTGCAACACCGCCGCTCTGTTCCCGCTGCCAGGTGTCGTGTTATGTTGCCCAGGACAACTGTTCAAATCCTCGCCACACTTTTATTACTCACTGCAAACCAAACTCGCTCCAAAACTTTTTTAGGATTGATTCGATGTCCTCACCGGACGCCTGCTACAGGTCATAACAGGAGGTGTTTGGCGGAGGCTCTTAGTATAATGAACTTCTTTAATTGGTTTTTGGCTCTAGTTTTGCACTTAAGCCCAACATACGGGTCATTACAAAAACGGTTGTAGCGGTTTAGCAGTTTTAGCAGTTTTAGCGGTTTTAGCAGGTTTAGCAGTATTAGCAGTATTAGCCGTTTTAGCGGTTGCGGGCCCTATAGGTCAGATTGGGAGTTCGCAATCTTCAACATACAGAACCTTCAGTTCTGGTCCTGCATGTTGAAACTTGATCATGCTAATTGCTGCTAACCTATGAGATTCCACTAATATGTGCTGAGTTCTAAGCTAATGCTGGTTAGATCTACCTGTCTATATATCCATCCATCTATTCATCCACCCACCCACCTATCTATCTATGCATCACTCTTTTCTTCCATCCACCCATCTCTCCATCCGTTTCTCTTTTTAATGAATCCATCCATCCCCCTCTCCATTCATCCATCCATCCACTTACCCACCTATCTATCTATGCATACATCTCTCTCACTGTCCATCCATCCACTCATCTCTCTCACTGTCCATCCATCCACCCATCTCTCTCACTGTCCATCCATCCACTCATCTCTCTTACTGTCCATCCATCCACCCATCTCTCTCACTGTCCATCCATCCACCCATCTCTCTCACTGTCCATCCATCCACTCATCTCTCTCACTGTCCATCCATCCACCCATCTCTCTCACTGTCCATCCATCCACCCGTCTCTCTCACTGTCCATCCATCCACCCATCTCTCTCACTGTCCATCCATCCACCCATCTCTCTATCTATCTATCTATCTATCTATCTATCTATCTATCTCTCTCTCTATCTATCTATCTATTTCTTCATCCATTCAGTTCTGTCTGTCCATCCATCCTTCTATGTATCTATCTGTATCTAGATGTGAGGGAATATGAAGAATATGAAGAAATGTTCCTCGATTTGGCTGCAGTGTGTTTACAGCTCCTGCGCTGCAGTCAGTAAGTGGTTCTGTGCTCAGTCTGCGTGATTGCGTTGCGCCTGTGCTCGTACTCACATCTGGACCTCTGTGTTGTTTCCAGATTTTGGGAAGGGAACGTTTCTTCTGAAGGTTTTAGTGGAAAAAAACAGAGCGAAGGAGATGTGGAAAGAGGCAAGACACTAACAAAAGCGAAAGCAGTCTTTGATTCCTCCGACAGCCCTGAGGCCTTTCAGTGTGTGTGTGTGTGTGTGTGTGTGTGTATTTACTGTATGTGTCTCACTGTATGCCCATAAGGTCTGTTATATGAACATTGTGTTAATTATGATATAAAACAATAATAACTAATATTAATATGTAAAGTGATTCCAAACTTTTGAATGATTGTGTGTGTGTGTGTAATCATGGCAGCAGTGCTGTGGACTGTATTACCCAGTCTCAGCCCTCCACAGAAACCCACTGGAGCCCCTGCTCCCAAAGGTGGGCAACCCCATACCCCATAAAGGCAGCTTTGAAGCCCGGGGACACACAGGCGCTTTTGTGGAGAACCTTAAAGGTGTGCACCCTGTGGAGGGGCAGAGGCTGGAGAGCAGGCCCTGGAGCTGTGCAGCTCAGGATGGGGTTGAGCCAGAAGTGGAGCAATATCATCTGTGATGTCTGAAAGAAATCTGACAGACATTTCTCCAGACTAAAGACTGTGTTCAGTACCATGACAGCGTATAAGTGTGTTTGTAAGTTGGTAAGTGTGTTTGACAACTAAGGTATGTGAAGAAGTCCCAGAATTCACTCCTGTATTATTTGAAACTCCTCTTGGTGGCGTAATAGAGCACCGTTCAGAAGCAGATCAGCTTCAGCTCACAGTGAGAGCTATCCAGGCTAAAGTACAGCTTCCAAACATGGTGGAGGTAGTTTCACACACTGCTACTGTAACTAAGACTCAACCCCCCCCCCCCCATGTGTACTGTAGATGTGATGGTGGGTCAGGAGTGTACTGTAGATGTGATGGTGGGTCAGTCAGGAGTGTGCTGTAGATGTAATGGTGGGTCAGTCAGGAGCGTACTGTGTGTATCTGGGTTGTTCAGGCTGCTCTGTAGGAGTATAGATACATATACAGACATATGGGGAATGAACATTTAGGTGAGGTTGTACTTTACAGCTCTATTAGGGCACAGTCGGCTCATGTGTGTGCGTGTGAATGTGTGTGTGCGTATGTGTGTGCGCATGGGTCTATTAGTCCACCAGGCTGGTATGAGCCATTAAAAGGTATAACCAGCATCCTGGCATGGCGGCTCATTATTTCTGCAGTTTATTGGCAGGAATAAAGCCTCTTTGGTTTTATAAGCTTCAGGTTCTTGTTCACCCAGGTTTAGACAAACACGTGTGCACTGTAGACTCATTCAGCGCTCAACGTGTTACTAATTAATGATTAATTACTCTCCCCAAATTACGACTGTTTCACTATTAGCCTTTTTCTTCCTCTGGCCTCCCTCCCCCTGTCTCATTTATCACTCCGATTTCTCTCTTTTCCCAACCTACTGCTTTGGTATTCAGGCCCCTGGAGCACTTTTCACTTTCGTGTCTCATTTCAACACCTTGTTTGAAGCATCTTGAATAAAATGTAGAATAAAGTGAGTGCAGAAACCCAAACAAAGGCCCTCTTCACACTGAGAACCCGGGATACTTTTACTGCTAATATTCTGCCTGTGTGTTGCAGCTTTTGAACATGCACACACAGCTTGTCTAGTCCCTGTAGAGAAGAAGTCCTGCCAATAGAATAGGACTCTCTGGAGCAGATCAACATCATGACCCTATTGGCTCCATGCTGCCTAATAATGCCAGGCGTGGGCTAGAGGGGTATAAAGCCCCCCAGCATTGAGCTGTGGAGCAGTGGAACGATGGATGGTGCTCATCTCATTTTGATGAGTTGGGGGTGATGAGGTGGGTGGTGATCATCATCTAACATCCTGACCTTACTAATGCTCTTGTTGCTGAATGCAATCAAATCCTCACAGCAATGCTCCTCCTAAATCTAGCAGAAAGTCTTCTTCTCTGGACAGTAGAGACAGTTCCTCCAACAAAAGCAGGATCAGCTCTTTTAATAGCTCTTTTTGATTTCAGAAGAAACAGTGGGAGCAGGTGTCCCAATACTTTTGTCCATATAGTGTAGCTGTTCTACTAGCTTGACTTAAGCTGGTCATATCGGTTGACTAGTTTGGTCAAGTTGGTCGTACTGGTGGACCAGTGCAGATGTAAGGGTGTGTGTGTGTGGTGGTGGTGGGGGGCTTTATCTGCTTCATCTACTGTAGATGCTCCTTGCAGACCTCACATTTGGAACAGCTTAGCCCGCCAAATGAGCGCAGATCCACTCAGCTGCAAACTGCAGTCAGCTGCAGACGGAGAGAGACACAAACACACCAAGGGGGCAGGGCAAAAGCCGACAGATGACACTAATAATGAGAATGTGACTGTATTCTCTGTGTGTTGAATGAATGTGTGTGTGTGTGTGTGTGTGTGTGTGCCTGCTAGTGCTTTTTTTAGTTTGTCAGTGACGCAAATCTGTTAAAATGCAGTGGTGTGTGTGTGTGTGTGTGTGTGTGTGTGTGGGTGTGTGTTCTCTGGTCTGTTTTTGGCTGCTTGGACTGATGCAGAAACAAACTACACAAACAGACGTGGCCTGTTCCTGCTGACCAGTCTCAGAAGCCTGCACGCCACAGGCCGTCCGTCAGCGCCCAGAACCGCATGATAAATATAACCTCACCTTACACAAAGCATCACAAGCACGGGCCGGTCTCAGCTCGGCCCAGAATCCCTATTTGCCCGTCACATTCCTGCTGAAACATGTGGTCATGAAGGTGGACACATCCAGGGCCAGTAAAGGTGAAGAAAACTGGGAGAAAACACAGAAGCTCTTTACTGTGGGGTACCGTTCATAAGGATCCACACTGCCTACATTACCCTTTTAGGACAACAGACCTACACTATGTCCAAATGTTTGTGGACACTTCTTCTAATGAATGCATTCAGCTACTTTAAGCTGTACCAACTGCTGACACCGATGTGCAAAAACACACACACACACACAGCTTGTCTAGAGAAGTTCTGTCTGTAGAGAAGAAGTACTGCCAATAGATTAGGACTCTCTGGAGCAGATCAACATCATGACCCTATTTGCTCCATGCTGCCTAATGCCAGGCGTCGGCTAGAGGGGTATAAAGCCCCCAGCATTGAGCTGTGGAGCAGTGGAAGAACTGTGTTCTCTGGAATGATGGTGGTGGAGCTCCATGCAGTACTTTTGGATAGGAGGAGTTGGGGAGTTGGGGATGTTGAGGTGGGTGGTGATCATCATTCAACATCCTGACCTCACTAATGCTCTTGTTACTCAATGCAATCAGAAGAGAATCCAGCTCAAGTTACTGGTTTGCCACTAAATGTTCCAGGCTGGTCATTAATGGTCTATGTGGTGGAATAGCAACGCTGGTCAATGGGTTTGGTCATATTGGTGGGCCAATGGGATCAGGTTGGTCTTGCTTGTCAAATGTTGGACATGCTGGTAGACCAAATAAACCATTAAACTCAAATGAAAACATATCAATATTAGCTCTGGGCAAGAGCTTCATTTAGCATTGGTCAGGTTTATGTTGAAGTAAAAAAGAATCAGTGAATTGGCTAAATTTTTTTATTCAAAGTTGCATCAGCATAGTGAGTCATTGGCATTTAGTGATCTACACAGAATATACCACCTACCCAACAGTGGGAATAACCAGTATTGGTTTGGATGACACTAGCGAGACATTATGGCATGGACTGTATATAGAGGTTAGCTGCTCCACAGTGGAGCGTTGATAGCTCTGTACCACTTCCCGGAGTCGTTGTTGCCCTCTGGCATCAATGTAAGAGAAGTCTATTCTCGGTACACCTTCACTACAGTGGCTCTATAACATCCTACGATGTTCACCCCCACCCTCTGCCACTATCACAGTCAAATCAGAATATTATGACCACCCCGGGTTTGGAATAAACTTGTCCCGGGACGTGACAGATGCTGTTTGATGACAGGGTTTGCTACACCTATAAATAAGCGAGCACACCAGTCAGTTGTAGCAGTGTACAGAACTATCATAATAGGCATAATGGGCAAGGTGTAACTGATCCCGGGCATTACCAGGGTTGCTATGGTGCCTCAAGTATTGTACTATTACTAATGTCAAAGATATATACTGTCACACACTGGATTATTCAGTGTGTTCAACCACTGAAGACAAACTGCAGCTATAAAAAAGAGTAATAGCACTTAGGTCATGAGTTTTCATTGAATGCAGCCTCTTGCTATTTTTTGATGCTTGGAACAAATTAGTCAGTGCTGGAGTTGTACAGACTATAAATCTAAGCTAATCTAATACATAATAATTCAATACACGGTGTGCTGAGATTTTTATTGCATTTGTATTATTTCTGGGGCTTCAGGCAATTCGCCCAAGCAGAAATGTATATGTACTTATAAATACTTCAGGATCAATTGTAAGACTCAATGCCCTGCTCAGACCAGCCTGATTGAATGGTTTATGCTGCTGTGCTGCTGGTTTAGCTGGTCAGTATGGCCATTACACAACATGCTAGTTCTAGGGGAGAATTGTCTCTCTGTTCAACCAAAACAAACCCTAAGCTAAAGTGACAGGCATTCGCTCAGTTTGTAACACAGTTTTGAAGGATTATTCCTGTATAATAAATGGCCTTGTTAATATGTGTCAATTTTACACTTATTATCCTAAGCATCTTTCTAGGAACTGATTTTGAAAGAGTTTGACAATCTTAGCTGGGCCTATGCCTTATAAGTTCAGTTACATGGGAATTATGCTTTGAAGCAGTGCTATCAACAGAGCAAATCTTTGTTGCTATGCAAAAACCTTATGTTTCCATTTTTTGCATGTTTAATTTTTAAAGATAATGTGAATTTGGCAGTTGTTCTTTATATTTTGTCCAAATGTCATGATAAATGGATCAATAGAAATGCTCCAAAATGACTTGGAATACAATGTTTTTACATTGACTTTCACTAAAAGCTATAAATGAACTTTTTATGTGGAGTTCCACAGGGTTCAGTAATGAGCCCTCTGCTGTTTAGCCTATAAAGGTTCCTGCTTGGCACTATAATACCCTGCTTATATACAGTGCTGTCATGCAAAACCTGCATTCTCTTTTCTCTATAATGTAAATCTGGCAGTTGTTCTTTACATTGTCATGATTAGTTTCGTGATGAATGGATCAACAGAAATGCTCCAAAATGATTTGGAATAAAATATTTTACAGTAACTTCCATTAAGAGTGAACTATTTTTTCCCCTTGTCCTGTAAAGTTGACATTTGGGAGATGTGGTAGTTACTGTACTGTGCTGTATGCTGTACGATGTTGTAAGTCTTGTGGAAGCCCTAATTGAAAATAACATATAATCTTCAAATGTGTCATGATCTCAAAACAGATGCACTGAAGGGTTGTGGAACTTTCCATTCTGCACTGGAGGAGAGAAATGGGGGATGGAAGGGGTTAAGCATGCCCATGGTGGGTGCCCTCCACCCTGGGCATGTGGCAGTTGGAGGCTGGATGTGGAACAGAAGCGTCTTTATTGAGGAGTGCCTCTGATTTAAATCATATGGCATTGCCTGGAATCACTTCACGGCTTTGGAGGCCATTCAAATGAACGCCCCAAACAAGAGGCGCGCTCTGTTCCCCCCTCCCCGCCCGCTCACCCCCAGCTCCCTCCCTTTCATCTGGCTGCCTGCTCTCACTTTCGTTAATTTAATGGTACTTTGTAAGCAACACGGACTTCGTTTGTCACTCTTTTACCATCCCTGAAGTTCAATTTTGGACCTCTTTGAAGCTGACTGATGCTCACTGACAGCGCCGAATGCCATTCTCCTGAGCTGTTCCTTTGATGGGTTCCATCTAATGAGATAATGTTGTAAAGATAGACCTTTTTATGTCATGTAAAATATATAAAACCTGCTCTTCTCTCTCTCTCTCTCTCTCTCTCTCTCTCTCTCTCTCTCGCTCTCGCTCACTCTCTTTGTCTCGACCTCCTCCTCTGCGAGAAATGTAAGCACAGGAATAAATTTTATCTCTCCACGCTTTAAAAGCCAAACGGTTGGGACCAAGACGTTTCTCGTAGATCTGTTTTTCTCCAAACAAACGACAGAAACAAAGGAAACCTTTATGGCCGGGAGAAGATGGTATAAAAATAAATCACCCGGCCGATATTGGTCTGCGGCCTTTCACAGGCAATCATTTCAGGTTATTTTTGGCTGGTACTCTGAACAGAGTTGTTTTGCTGTCTCAAGAACTATCTAGTGCCTTGGATTACACTCAGATCCTCTGTATCAGAACGCTATATGTCCAAATATTTCTGGACACCCCTTCTAATGAATGCATTCAGCTACTTTAAGTTGTACCCGTTGCTGATACTGATGTGCAAATGCCTTGTCTAGTCTTTGAGGAGAAGTTCGGTCAATAGTGTGGATCTCTGGAATAATAGATGGATGGTGCTCCATCCAGTACCTTCGGATGGGATGAAATGGGGAGGTGATCATCCCTGTCACTGAATGCAATTAAATTCTCACAGCAGTGCTCTTCCAAAATCTAGTGAAAAAGCTTCTTCTCTGGACAGTATGAATGAGCAGGTGTCCCAATACTTTAGTCCACATAGTGTGTCTGTATAATGCTCAGACTGTCTGTACTCAGCAAGAGTGGGAGCTGGAGCATGTTCTGCGTAGGCCACATGGAGCGGCGGTCCTGCTGCCGAGTGACAGCTTTAACAAAGAACTGAACACTGCAGTCAAGAAGTCATTGAGTAAATCCCTAAACAAGGGGGGTTGTGAATTACGGTCCAGTCAGAATAAACATATGGGATTATATTGGAGATTAATAAAGCTTTGGAGGAAAGTTAAAATAGGAATATGGGATTATTTGGGATTGTTTAGGAAATATCTGGTAAGCAGTTTAGTTATTATAAAATGATGGGATTAATTTGGAGATTTAAATGGCTGTGTATTGTCTAGTTAGCAGGACAGGTGGTGTAGATTTCCGGGATTATATTGGAGATTAACAAAGCTATGTTTAGATCTGGTTAGCAGTACAAACTAATATTTTTTTAGGTCTGGTGGGAGAGTTTGTATAGAAATTGGCACATAATTAAGGCTGACTTCAGATCTGATTATCAGGACAGTTGTTATAAATGTATGAAATTATTTAGCATTTAATTAAGGCGAAGTTAGTGTAGATGTATGGGGTCATATTGATCATTATTTAATCTTGGGATTAGGTCTTGGGATTAGGTCTGGTTAGCAGGACAGGTCATATAAAACTATGGGATCATTTTTGGAGGCTGTGTTCAGTAGCGTTAGCCGTACATTGATACAGAACTATAGGGCTGGTTTAGGGACTGTAAACATGCTTACCCCCATGATTATAAGCTAACATTTCATTTTCTGCGCTCTTTCTTCTCTTCCAGAAACCCAAGCTGTTGGAGATCTTGTGAAATTGTTGCCAGTGGAGAAAACCCTTAAAATGGACTAAAGGTCAAGGGGTCGAGCTGACAGGTATCTCCAAGTCCCTTCAAGGAATCTCAGAGGAAGAGAGTGGAAGGACAAGAAGAAAGATTAGCGGGAGGAACCCCCAGGTAGCACTGCTTTGATATTGGGGCATCCCGTGATTACCATGGCAACCAACCGGGAGCGTCCTGTGGGCCACATGGCGGGGTTTTACCCCTTCGCCTTCAACACCATGCGAAACCACTCTCCCTTCGATCTCCTGGCCAATGGCAGCCTCTTCGGCCGTTACGGGGCGGACCTTCCCAAAGAGATGGCAGCTCTATGTGAGTCCCAGTGAGAATGTTGCTGTGTATCAACCCTGCTGTTGATGTGAGACCTTCGGTTCACCACCGCCTGACTTTCAAACATGGGTTTATAAATGTAGGGAGCCGGGGTGAACGCGCGCCCGGCTTTTATTTTGCACACTTTTATGGAGTGATAGTGCTGCAGAAAGCACTTTAAGAGCTGCTTTGTCCTGGAAAACAGCCTTTTTCCATTCAGACTCACAGTGTGTGTGTGTGTGTGTGTGTGTGTGTGTATGTGTGTGTGTGTATGTGCTTCCAATCCTACTGCGTTTTATGGGTTTAAGGAACATTTAGGAGAATTTCCAGTGAAAACCACAGGGTGGTGTTGTGTGTCGCTGCTAAATGGAAAGTGAGTGGCCAGAGAACCAAACAGAGGAAACAGCAAAAACTCAGAGTCAGAAAGAAGAGGATTATTATTAGATTTATTATTAATATTCAAATTCAATCACAATTATTACCATGTCACACAATACACACACTATACACACACTTTACACACACTACACACTACACATACACACTATACACACACTATACATACACACTATACACACACTATATACTCACTATACATACACACTACCCATACACACTATACACACACTATACATACACACTACCCATACACACTATACATACACACTATACTTACACTATACACTCACTCTACACACTTACTTTACACACACTATACAAACACTATACATCCACACTATACACACACTATACACACACTATACAAACACTATACATACACACTATACACACACTATACAAACACTATACATACACACTATACACACACTATACAAACACTATACATACACACTATACACACACTATACACTCACTCTTCACACTTACTATAAACAAACTATACACACACTATACATACACACTATACACACACTATACACAAACTATACACACTCACTATACACACACTAAACACACACTATATACAAAAACTATGCACACACTATACACACACTAAACACACAATATACATACACTATACACACACAATACATATACTATACACACACTAAACACACACTATACACAAACTATACCACTCACTATACACACACACTATACACTCACTATACACACTCACTACACACACACTATACACAAACTACACTCACTATACACACACTAGTAACATACAACAGTAAGAATGAGTTGACGTTTCAGTGTTCCTAATAAAGTGTTCTAAAATGTACTGGTGTGTTGTGTGTGTGTGTGTGTGTGTTGGGGGGGGGGGTTGTTTGAGGTTGTTCTCCTGAATCTTTATCTCACACTGTTGCCATTATGCGGGGCAGTCAGAGCGTACTCACAGAGTCCATTAGCAGCATTTAATCAGAGCTAGCATCTGCTCTTCCCTCTGACTACTCCTCCCTTTACTCTCGCCCAGAGAGAGAGAGAGAGAGAGAGAGAGAGAGAGAGAGAGAGAGAGAGAGAGAGAGAGAGAGAGAGAGAGAGAGACAGAGAGAGAGAGAGAGAGAGAGAGAGAGAGAGAGAGAGAGAGACAGAGAAACAGACAGAGACAGAGAGAGACAGAGAAACAGACAGAGACAGAGAGAGAGAGAGAGAGAGAGAGAGAGAGAGAGAGAGACAGAGAGAGATAGAGAGAGAGAGAGAGTTGCCTTCAGGTATTATTGTGTTGGTCTCAGTTCAGCAGCAGTGTGAGTGACTTCACCTGTGCTTATTGTCCCATTGTGTTCACTCACTGGTGTCAGGTGACGACTCCTTTATACAGTTTAAACCCTTACTTCTAATCCTACTTACTGTCCTGTAGTAAATTACATAACACAGCTGTGCTGGTGTGTACTGAACCTCTCGTAACACTAGACTCCATGAGGAGAACTTAGGAGATGTTCTAATGATGAACACAGTGATGGAGAACCACCTCCACTTTCTGTAGGAGTGTTATTATTAGTGATTATTCTGATATCAGTGTTTTACTGAGCTAATAAACACTTACTGACCAGATAAGAAGATTTTCATTGGAAGACACCATAGCAACAACCTGGGATACCATAACAACCACCTACCAGTACACTAGTAACCACTAAGCAACACCATAAGAACTGCCTGAAATTCCATTGTGATGTTCTTGCAACACTGTGGTACAACGCTTAGCAACGTCATAGTGATCATCTGCAATACCATATCAACCAGCTAGCGACGCCATTAAAACACCTGGTATTCCATGGCAAGCACATAGCAACAGCCTAGCAGCCTTTTACTGAGCACATACACCCTTACTGCCCACATATGGAGATATACCTCATAAATACTGTGTATTTATATATATATATATATATATATATATATATATATATATATATATATACAAACAGTACTTATATTAAAGTTATATATATTAGGGGCTACCTAGCATTAAATGAAGACCCTTATTTGGGAGATTGGAGAGTAGAAGTTCTGTTAAAGTATATTTTTATCTTTATAATTTTTTCTCACACATGAATGAATGCAGCCTCACTTCCTTTAAGATTTGCATAGTTTTAATAGGTTAAAAACAAACTTCCTCCTGTGCGCCGTCAGTGTGTTTGTTCTGTTTGACTGTATTTGCACAGAAGCAATTGAGGGTAAGCGTTCTCGCTCAGGGGCACAACAATGACCCGCTCCACCTTAAATATTGAGACTGTGTTTGCCAGGCCGCTCTAAAAGCGCTGAAGCACAGCCCGTTCTCAGAGCTCAGCACAATGCACTTCAGCTATAGAGCACGAAGTGTATGAAAGACCACTTTGTTCGGTCATCTGAGGCGGGTTCATGTTCAACATGGACACATAAAAGCTTAAGCCGAACGCTTCCGTATGCCAAATGTTGTTTTTTTTTATTATTATTTGTTTTTCTCCTGATACCTGGAACAGAAAGCTCTCCCTGTCCTTCAGTCTCACCTGGATGAACTTCTTCAACCTGAGAGTGATGCTATGGGGAGTCCAGTTCAGCACTGGGCTGTACAAAGACTGGTCATCCAGTTTCTTATGTGCAGTTCTAATAGTCTTCAAGTGCAATCACTGCCTTTATGGTTGTAATTACTAGTGTATATACTAAACCGTGCTACAGTGTGTATATATGGAAGCTGGGATACCTGGGAGACCATAGCAACTGCCCAGAAACCACCTACCAACAGGCTAGCAACCACTAAATAACACCATAGACACTGCCTGAAATACCATAGCAAGAGCATTGCAACACTGTAGCACCCTGTCTAGCATCCATGTACAGACATTATAGCACTGTATCACCTGGGATAGCATAGCAACAACCTAACAACCCCTTAGCAATGACCTGAAATACCAAGGCAACCATGTAGCAACAGCCTAGCAGGAAGTTTCCTTCAGAAAATGTACTTTTCTGGTTTACATTTATAATTTAACTTCCAACCAATCAAGCCTCTAACCAATCAGCACAGTGAGCATCCTGGCCAATCACAGATGCTTTTTTTGTGTTTGAATGATTCAAAGCTGACTATGATCATTCATTCATCTGTCTGAGTCTGTTTGGAGTCTCTTTGGAGTCTGTCTGAGACTATTTGGAGTCTGTTTGGAGTCTGTCTGAGTCTATTTGGAGTCTGTTTGGAGTCTGTCTGAGTCTATTTGGAGTGTCTTTGGAGTCTGTCTGAGTCTGTTTGGAGTCTGTCTGAGTCTGCTTGGAGTCTGATCTGAGTCTGTTTGGAGTCCGTCTGAGTCTATTTGGAGTCTGTTTGGAGTCTGTTTGGAGTCTGTCTGAGTCTGTTTGGAGTCTCTTTGGAGTCTGTCTGAGTCTGTTTGGAGTCTCTTTGGAGTATGTCTGAGTCTATTTGGAGTCTGTTTGGAGTCTGTCTGAGTCTATTTGGAGTCTGTCTGAGTCTGTTTGGAGTCTCTTTGGAGTCTGTCTGAGTCTATTTGGAGTCTCTTTGCAGTCTGTCTGAGTCTGTTTGGAGTCTATTTGGAGTCTGTTTGGAGTCTATTTGGAGTCTCTTTGGAGTCTGTCTGAGTCTATTTGGAGTCTATTTGGAGTCTGTCTGAGTCTGTTTGGAGTCTATTTGGAGTCTGTCTGAGTCTATTTGGAGTCTATTTGGAGTCTGTTTGGAGTCTATTTGGAGTCTGTTTGGAGTCTGTCTGAGTCTATTTGGAGTCTATTTGGAGTCTGTCTGAGTCTGTTTGGAGTCTGTTTGGAGTCTATTTGGAGTCTCTTTGGAGTCTGTCGGAGTCTATTTGGAGTCTGTTTGGAGTCTGTCTGAGTCTATTTGGAGTCTATTTGGAGTCTGTCTGAGTCTGTTTGGAGTCTATTTGGAGTCTGTCTGAGTCTATTTGGAGTCTATTTGGAGTCTGTTTGGAGTCTATTTGGAGTCTCTTTGGAGTCTGTCTGAGTCTATTTGGAGTCTGTTTGGAGTCTGTCTGAGTCTATTTGGAGTCTGTTTGGAGTCTGTCTGAGTCTATTTGGAGTCTGTTTGGAGTCTGTCTGAGTCTGTTTGGAGTCTGTCTGAGTCTGCTTGGAGTCTGTTTGGAGTCTGTTCTGAGTCTGTCGGAGGTAGAATTCCCAAATGTGTTTATTTTCAGTGCTGGTTGAGGGGTTTGCATTAGAGAGGTGAAGTGTAACAGGAGTGCAGCTCGGTCGGCTGCGGAAACACACTAAATGGATGAAAAATGAATGCAATTGTATGTTTTATTGAGTCTCTGGATTTCTGTAATGGTGTGAGTGTGTGTGTGTGTGTGTGTGTTGGGGCACACATATATATGCACATGCTTAACCCGAGCGGCGGTAAGGAAACCCATTCCACCCCCATTCAAGTTCAGGTTACAATTCATGACCAGGACATGACACACACACACACACACACACACACACACACACTGCAGATGACTTTACAGCTACGGTTAGATCACAGTGCAGTTCTGTGAACAATGGCTTCTATAAATAATCTGTAAGAGTTTAATAAACACAAACAAACAAATAAACACTGGCTGTGATCGCTGTGTGTCAAGTCTGAGTCATTTGAACGTCAGTCGAGTCTCAAGCCATTTGAATGTGAGTGTATTTTGAATGATGAGTCAATCAAGTATGATTTTGGACTCTGAGTCGAGTCTGAGTCGAGTCTAAAGCCATTTAAGTAGGACTCTCATTTGAGTCATGAGTCATTTAAGTGTCCGTCTGATTTAAGTCGTGAGTCCAAGTCTAGTCTTGAGGCAGGTCTGCTGTAACTGCGGCACTTCTGGACTGGGTTTATTCGGGGCCGGGCCCCAGGGTGGTGTTGGGGGGGGGGGTTGTTAAGGGGGTGGGTGTTTGAACAGAGCCGGTTTTGTTTCGGCAGCCTGTGACTCCAACACTCCACACTCTACACTGGAGAACCTGAGGCTCTGACTGCAGAACCCTGAGAACAGCAGGAATGTGGATAAGCGAGTGACACCAACACACAGTGAGAGAGAGAGAGAGAGAGAGAGAGACAGAGAGAGAGAGAGAGAGAGAGAGAGAGAGAGAGAGAGAGAGAGCGGGTCAGCCGTTTTACTTTGTGTTCCTTCGTTCCTGTGATTCTTTTTGCGGCCCTCGTGCTTAGTCTGTGTGTGTGTGTGTGTGTGTGTGTGTGTGTGTGTGTGTGTGTGTGAGGGAGGTTTCATATGGGACGGGGGGGTGTAATTGCCTCAAGGTGTGGAGAGAGCGGAGCTGGCTGAAACTGTGCAGCTATGCTCCCTGCTGTGTGTCACTGTGGAGTGTGTGTGTGTGTGTGAGGGAGACAAAGAGAGCAAGGCCAGGGGGTGTTTTGGGGGGGGGTGCTGGGGGGGGGGGGGGGCTTGCTGTTGAAAGACAGGTGAAATGTCGGGACGGGGGCAGCAGAGAGAGGTATGAGGTGAAGTGGAGGAGAAGGACGGAGAGATTAAAGAGAGAGAAGAAAGAGAAGAAAGATAAAAGATCAAACAATAACAAACAGATTCACCTTCAGTTCTAACACCTTTACAGCGACGCTGTAACCGAGCAACTACGACACAACAGGCGCAAACCGTACAGACACACTCTGATCATAAATACGCCACTGAGCTTTGATGGATGGAGCCATAAAGACAGATCGAATAGAGAAATTAAGAGAAAGAGAGAGAGAGAGAGAGAGAGAGAGAAAGAGAGAGAGAGAGAGAGAGAGAGAGAGAGAGAGAGAAAGAGAGAGAGAGAGAGAGAAAGAGAGAGAGAGAGAGAGAGAAAGAGAGAGAAAGAGAGAGAGAGAGAGAGAGAGAGAGATGGAAAAATAGAGAAAAGGCGGGCGAGCCAGTGGTTAAGAACATGGCGCCAGAAAGAGAGAGAGACAGAGGTAGGGCAGCAGAAGTTTTCTGGAGGGGGGTGTTGGAGGGGTAATGGTTAGCGCCCCTCTGGGGGTACTTTA